>NW_025336126.1:1530157-1554542 GCF_004798865.1 Varanus komodoensis | reverse complement strand
GGGCCAAATGTCCATTGAAAATAATGCAATTTTGAATAAGCCTTCCTTGAGTGGATTTTTCTGCACAGCTCATCATTTCTGCCCATTCCAAACATATTCCAACCACCAAAATCATGCCAGGACACCTCTCTTTTCTATCCCTAACTCCATCCTGGTGCACAGCCCTAACCCTAATATAGGGGTGAAATGCCATTGAAAATAATGCAATTTTGAAAAATCCTTTCTTGAGTAGCTTTTTCTGCTCTTCTGTATAATTCTGCCCTTTATATACACATTCCAACCATCGAAATCATACACCTCATTTTTCAAACTCTGACCCAGTGATGGTGATCCTTCAAGTTTCCAAACTGCAACCCAAAACCCATTTATTTATTGCAAATTGCCAATACTGTACTTCAGTAAAACCTGAAAACTGTGGTTATAATATATGAAAAGCAACTCACTGCTAATCCAAGCAAATATGTATATATATCCTTGGCAGTGCACTGACCAGCCATGTGAAAACTCAGACAGGTGGTGGCTAATGAATTGCAGCACGTCACATCGTTGCCTGGCGCCCTTTCCAAGCGTGCGCATGGCCCCTATGTGTGCTGTTACACAATGCTCAGCTGCTGGGGCGATGCTGGGTGACTTGGCTGACATCCTGTCGAGGAGTACTCTCCGTTCCCACTGTGGCACATGTGCCATAGGTTCACCACCACTGCTCTATAGTGATAACTAACAAGTTCCAATGCTGAATCACAACAGTGAAAAACAGACTTCTCCAGATGAACCCCAGCACAGACTAAGAGAATCCCAAAGAATGAAATGCCTCACATCCATCACCCCTGCTCTTAATTTGTTTGACAACGCTAACTCTCTAGCCGCTCCTCCTTTTCCCTGTCGAATGCTTTTAGGGCACTTGTATTGGTGGGGAAAACAAGTAATTGACAGTCCAAAAGGAGAAGGAACAACAGGCACCCACCCTGCTGCTTGTCGCTTTGCCTCAGAATAGTGGCAGAGGACAGGCTCATTGGGCCCAAGAAGACACATCCTTCAGGCCTATGTCTTAACACAGGTTCTTCAAAACATCAACCCCACAATAAATAGGGCCCTGTAACCACCACCAGAATGCATCAGAATTAGTAATTAAGATAGATCAAAAGATTCCCTGCTGGGTGTATGCCCTACGTTGTCTGCTGTATCTGAGGCTCATGCCTACAGAGGCTCATGCCACAAGAAACCAGCTAGGGACTTCAGGACTTTCAGCCATGCTGCTAAAACAGATTAAAACCCACAAACAAAAAGGACACCTGGCAGCAGCAGCAGCAAAATCTAGGTAGCTGGAATTCACTAACAAATTTGACACAGTTGACTTTAGTCTTATCACATCTTGAGAATGGAAAGCCTGATTGCAGAAAGCAAGTGCTCCTCTTAAGGCATTTATATGCACTATTGATTTCCTTCTGCTTACACAATCCCCAGCAGCCACTAGTTGGGGAGGGGCCCCATCCATGCTGATTGGCTGTTGGACTCGTTTGAGAGGATTCTGTATTCTTTTGTTAGTACTTTGCATAGTAATGCGACACACAGACTTCTACACTTGCATTGCTTAGACTTTGTACAGCATATACATTTCTCTCCACTTAAATTCATCTCTCCAATGAAGCGGGCTCTGCCCATGGGAATTTAGGTCACAGTACATTTATTAACCTATTAAGAGGACTGTTAAAAGACTGCTTTTCCTCAGCCATTATATTTGTGCTTAGTTACATATTTGTGTTATACATTGGCATGCACAGACTTAAGTCACAAACCTGACTGGGTTATACTGGTTCAGTTGTTGCATCTCAGCTCAATCAACCAATCTCTTGTCGGGAGCCTATGAACATGTGGAGCTGCTTAATGCTAAGGGTAGAGACCATCGGCTCATCTAATCCAGTGGCTCATCAGGATGTCAGACATATAACCTGCGACCTGAGCTTAAACACACACACACACACACACAAGTGCAATTGGAAGATGGAGCCTTGAACACTCTGTATGCAACACAGATGTTCTGCCCATGAGCTATGTTCCTGTGCCCCACAAAGGTGAAACAGAGGGGCCATGGTGTTATCAAGAGCTATCTGAAGGAAGGAAGTTTAAAATGTAGTATTAACAAGGTTTACAGCAGATGCAGAGTTTGTTCAGTTCTTGGGATTTGTTTGGCAGAGAAATTTATATTGAAACATCTATTCCTATTTTTAAAGGCAATATATTCTTGTTTGCAGCCCTTAGGCTGATCTGTGCCATAAGGCTAGCTTTCTAGAAACAGAAATACACAGCTACCCCCAGTCGCATCTTCAGATTTGGAACCTCTACCTCTTGGTCTCCAAAATAAAAAGAAAGCCCTCTGCACAGGCTCGGCGACTCTTATTGTTTCAGATGCCTCAGGGCCAAGCCATGTGCATTGTAAGGCAATGCGCATGCAGTGCCAGTCCCTGCTTAGCCATCTCTCCACCAGCCCTACATACGTGCCAGATTGTGTACTGCTTCACTCGCTTCCCCTCCCCTTTCAGAAGTTCTGCAGTTTATTTGCATTCTCTCTCCTCATTGGCTAGGAGGAAAGAGGAAGGAGCAAAGGGGAAAGCCCGCAGAAAGGAGGAGGGAGAGAAAAAAGGGGAGGAGACACCTTTGTTTCTCAGCTTTGGTTTGTAAACAAGAGGAAGTCTAGACTTCCAGCTGGAGCTTTTCTAGAGGGGGCCCGCAGGTCTCGGCGTGTCCCCCCTCCCCAAAAGCTGCACCAGCAAGCTAGCACCCTGATTAGACGGGCCTTGGGAGAGCTACGAGGCTCCACCAGTAAAAGAGATCCTCCAGCATTTCTCTTCTGCCAGGTAAGGTGGGTGCTTTATGAGGTAGGCGTACACAGAAGTGCATAACATAATAAATGTGCTAGGCTTTCAGGTGCCACAAGACTGTCTTCGGGGCAGGAGTGGGGGTTACCTCCTACCTGAATTAAGGCAGGTATGCGATTGTGGGCACCAAACAATTGTGCGTGATGAAACGATAATCCAATTTACTGTCAGGAGACAAATGTGTTTGGTGAATAACAAGGGATGAAATACTTTCCCGTAATTATTGTATTTATCCTGACAGAAGACACTGGTGACACCTTTCCCATTGTCTTACAAGTACTTTGATGCCGCAAGTAAATAATCTTTAATGTGCTAGAACCGAAAGGGGGCAGTTCTTTAAGCAATATATTCAGGTTTTTGTTTTTTAATTTCAAGAGAGCTCCCCCGGCTTGTTTTCAACATCTTCTATAAAAGAGGAAATGCTATAGAGAAAGGCTATCAGTTTCAGGATCCTTTAATACAGGCTAATATGACACCCTTTATGATTTGAGCAGTGTTGTTGTTTATTCCTAGAATAAACAGGCAGCACAATATTGATTGGAGGCACAGAGCCAAATAAAATGAGTCATAACTGTGTGATTGTTTATGAAGGGTGGGTGACTTTAACCATATTTTTACAGATTAAGAGAACAAATACAACCACTGTATTTCCCAGAATCTGGGAACCCAGAGTTTTGGGTTTAGAGTCAATCAAGGAAATGTTGGTTCTTCCAGCTTGATATCATGATAGCTGACAAGTTTTAATGAAACAGAAAAAAATATTTTTCTTCCTGCTTCAACTCCCCCAATTTTTGCATTTTAAACATACAATTCATATCTTAATGGTTGAATAGACATTATTAGAAAACATGTTTTGCCTGATAAGACTCAATATGCAACTGGAAATGGCCAACTTGCCCTGTTATTCAACAACTATTCAGTTTTTCTTCCAGCCCATTGAATAAAAATCCTGTCATTTCCATTAGGCAGAAAATCCAAATAGACATTTCCATTTACAAGCAGTCAGATATATTCTATCTTTACAAACTGTGTCAACCAAATATCCTCCACTTCCTTCACCCTCCATCTGCATGCACATTACAGATTTCCTATGTAATGGATAAGGATCAGAAATTATAAAATGTAGATAATAACTTTTGAACACAGGAAAGAAAACTAAGATACTTTAGCTAGTTTGGCTTACCTACCCATTCATGACCCATCTCTCTCTTTCAGCAGAAGCTCCTCCCCAATAATCTATTACCCGGCTTTTTAACAATAGAGGCAATTGTAGTATAACATACATTATATTTTCTGCATCTTAAATGACACATCCCACTGTCTGCAGTGTAGGGCCATGCCTATATTCATGTGTCATTACTACAGTATAATTTAATATGAAAATAGCCATATAAGACCTAAAAACCAAGAGGCCAAGAAATATCCAATTTCTTCGCCGAGGGATTTAATACTTTAATACAGCTCCTATGCAAAAGCATCTTAAGACAATCCTTGCTCATGTTATGGGCTACTGCCTGCAATACTATTTTCCAGTATTTTCCATAGTATATTGTCTGATGACACTAATGTGTAATGCATATTATGAAAGGCGTGCCCCTGTCTCTTTTTGAAGGCATTTGTTGTCAAGACAGAGCTTACCTTTTGTGATTATTAACCAGGCAACCACATTGCTCTCTGATAAATAAGATGCCTCCATGTGAAAAAAAAATGAATGCTAGTATGTTTCCATTGTCTATTAGACAATCCCATACTTCGCATAAAAGGGAATCTAAGTTACTACTGATAGTAAGTTTCAATATGTCCTCTAACAATGAGATCAATGTTTTTGTTTACAATTTCTCAGTTGTTCTTTGGTGATTTTCACAGCACATGCAGCAGAATTTGGCAAAGGGAATAATTAAGTCGTATTGCAGTTTAAAAAATGAATATGTTTCTTTGCCCCCCCCCCGCCCACTTTCATTCTTTCTGGTCTAACATTGCATTCACCTTCCCCTTTACTCTGCATTTCAGTTCTTTAACCTTTGCATCTCTGCTTCTTCCTTTCATCCATTATCTGTCCCATACTTGTGAGGAGGGTGAGGGGGGAAGATCAAAAGATTGAAACGGGAAGGAAGCAATGGGAAATTTGGAGGATGTAGGAACTGAAAGGGTGTCCCTAAATGCTAGCTTTCATTCCCAAGACCTCATATTCAGCTTTTTTGTTGTTGTTCGCAGACTTATGGAGCCACAGCCTTCATTTTCCCCAGCTCAGCATTCTCCTGCCTGTAGGGCTGGCTGGTTTGCTTCCTTTTCAAGGAACCGCCTCTTTCCCTCTCCCTAGCTTCATGTTCCAGACTTCCTCCCCCTACTTCCCTTTGCAAAGCAAGCCAGCCTCCCTCCTTGCAGAGTGTTCTCCATTTGCCTGCTGCCCCAACAAATTCCTCCCCTAATGTATTTGTTTAAACCACTATATTTCCCATGGTCCCCCGTACTGTTTCCAACCCCACCTATCTTCTCCTCCACTCATCTGCAGGCTGCTTTGTGTCTCTCTCTTCCTTCCACATTGAGTCAGAATTTACTGCTTTTATGCTCCCAGTTTTGCATTCGTCTGCTCATTCAGGCACACATTTCCCTCTTTTCTGCATTCATTATCACCATCCATCTCTTTAATTCCTCTTTCATTGCATTTTCTTTGAGACGTTCTTGTCTTAAGCTCTCCCCCTATTCACTCCACCCTTCTGCCTCCTTTAATAGCCATTCCTTCTGAATTTTTTCTATGTCCGTCCAGTTTGCATTATATCTGTTAGTTCTGTCATCTTTTCACAACCCTTTGCATTTTCTAGCATATTTGGTTTGATCTGCTACCTTCTATTGCCACAGTGCCCCTCCTAGACATTTTGTCCCCTCTATCTACCTTCACTCCACCTCTAAGACTTTGAGCCTAAAATCACAGTTTATAAAATCCCATCTACTTGGGCAAGATCAGTCAAACAACCAAAGTGGCTACTAGTTGTCTCCCAACAGGGACAATAGGTGTATACAGCAGAAGGAAAGTTGGGCACTAATGAAAGGGTTGTTTCAAATTTTTTGACAATCTGCCAGAAACTCTTGGATCTCTTGGTGGCGGGAGGAATAACTGAAAAAGAAGAATTCCTGGGTTCTTAAATAAGGGAAGAATAGCAGCTGTGTTGAGTGTCATCCGCAGTTGCAAGTATAATTAGGAAGGGGAGTGGGACATAAACTGAAGGTTTTCTGGAGGGAGTAGTTTGGGATAGCTAGGACGCTTGGATTCTATTCCTAGTAATGCTGCTTCATCACAAGATGATCAGCGCTGACCTACATCTTGGGGTTAATTACAGGCTGAGCCTCCAAGAACCTGCCTAAGGAAGGAAAGCACGTGGTACTGTTTTTGTTTAGATACCAGACCGGTTAGACAGAACTTGGCTAGATCCCAGAGCTGAGAAACAAAAACCAGGCATCTCAGCTCCTGTGCTGTTACCCCCACTTCTACTAGCTTCTCCACATGGTGGTAAAGCCTTTCTCATGACTTCCTCTTTTTTAGGGCTTTTGGGGAGCCCCCACAGCATCCCCTTTCAGAAGTAGCTGATCCTTCACAGCTCTCCTGCAGCTGCTTTCCCTGGTGTGAGCCCCACAACCACAATGGTGAGGCTGTCCAAGCCCAAAACTTTCCAAGCCTATCTGGACAACTGTCACCGACGCTATAGCTGTGTGCACTGTCGAGCACACCTGGCCAACCATGATGACCTGATCTCCAAGGTAAAAAGGAGGAAATGTGATGTCCCTGGCACACAGCTGTAGAAAAGCTCTTAGCATCTAAGTACCGGGATGCTGCTTATCCTTAGTCAGTTACTTTTAAAGATAAAAGGGGAGCAGGAGTGCCAAGTCGGTACAAAAGGAGAACTTTGTTCTGCTTTACTGTGGAAGAGTCCTACTCTGCTTTGTGTTTTAGCTCATCTCAACATAGGGTTACAGATGAAGCATTTCCAATGTGCCTTTACAATCTTTACCTTTCATTATCCTCACAGCAATCTTGCAAGGTAGGTCTCTTGAGGACATTGTCTTGGGGATTGAAGTAAAAAAAAGGATGCCAGTATTTCAGTACAAAGTAACAGTATGATTTACAGGTGGGAGAAAGGCTGGCAGTTGCCCAGCACTGTGGCAGGACTAGGAACTGAGCCTTGAGGTCTTAGACATAAAGATTTATACATAGACTCCATTCCTGCATGACTCACCACAGCCCTAATCTACAGCGCCATGCTGTATCCCTGCCGTTGCTCAGAATCTTGGGGAAATAGCCAAGCGCTGTCTCCCAAGGGCCCAAATAGAGGCCTGGAAGCCTGCGCTCAGTGAGCAGCAGTTCAGCTGGATGCTTAGCAAGGAAGGGAAGGAACCAAAGCACTTGCCAGCTGCTGAGTTGTGCCGCAGGGAGTAACAGCTCAACAGACAGGAGCTATGGCAGGCTTCCCTGGTGCTCAAAGAAGGTGCAGCTATTTGAAAGTGGAAGATGAAATCAGGGGTTAGGAAGAAACAGCGGGGAAACTGAGATCTCAGCTTCTCTAGACCTAACATTCCTCTCAAAGGGGCCTGTCAAATATTGACCTGCCATCCCCATCCTAATGCTTGAGCTGTTAACAGGTCTGCAAGGTCAACATGTTTGAGCTGCTGGCTGATTAATCATTACACAGGATTCAGTCTGTATGGACAGGGTGTGTCTGAAAGTAAGCCAAAGAACAAACAAGGAAATACAGGAATAAACCAAGAAGCGAGGGCGAGGGCCATTTTCTAGGGCTGAGGGTATTCTCTGAATAAAGGGCTGATGGGGTCGGAGGATAGGAGAGAAGGCAAGGTGGGATATATCAAAATCTCAAGATGCTAAGACACAAGAATCCTAATGCTGACATTTGAAGAGGGAGGAGAGGAAGTGGCAGGCATTTCCAGCAATGGGGGTCTCCCAACAAGTCTTGCAGTACCTTGTGGCTGATGCTACAATAAGTCTGTCTTTAATGTGCCACTAGGTGTGTGAGCTTACAGCAAAAGATTAAAATAACTACTCCTCTACAAAAGAGTTTTTAAAAATTCTGTTCCTTTTCTTTTTGTCATTACAGTCTTTTCAAGGAAGCCAAGGTCGGGCATATTTATTCAACTCTGTGTGAGTATCACAGAAGGAAGCAAACTCTGGTCAAGGGACAACTGTAAAACTGGCTGAATTTGTACCAGCAACCTGCTCCCCCAACAACAGTGCTCTCCAGAAGCACTGGACTACAACTGGGAGTTGTAGTCTAACACATCTGAAGAGCACCAGGTTGGAGTAAATATTGAAGTCCTGATGTGGGCTCCAGATGCTACAATTACGGCCTAGTGCTCATTCAGGTGGTAAACCTGTGTCTAAGCCGTACTGCCTCGTTGCATCTAGGGACTCATGTGATTTATGTACTTCCATTTGAAAGAAAACCTAGATGGCAGGGATAAAGATTCTAGCTAGTCTTGCATGCATAGCATTCTTCTTTTTGAACATTCCCTTTTTGTGAGCCATTACCAGTAGCTTGAAGTGGTATAGTCTGGACACAAATTAATCATCTTTCTCTTGTGTTTTCCATGAACACATTGTTAACCTCATCAAAGATAAAGAGGATCAAAAATCTGATTAATTGAGAGGAAGAACTTCTGTGCCGCCCCAATAGGAGGGAAGCTGGTGGGGGAGATAGCTTTTTGGGGTTCTTTTCCTTCTCTCAAAATAGGTAAATGGCACGCATGAGGGTTGTATGAACAGGATTGGAAAAGAACTGACAGGTTCCAGAGGCAATCCTTTGCTACAAAATACCACAGTGCTCAGGTCAGCCCTGACCAACAGTGAATCCCAAATCCAGACTTTTAGAGCCTTCAGCAGTGTTATTCCCAGCACTCTCACATAAACATCAGGGACTGGATCCTGGATCCCATGCAGAGGCACCACGCAAAAATATGAGGGTGAGCAGATCCTTGAGTCAGGTCCTTATTGTAATTGTGCTGAACATCTGAAATTCAGGATGAGATCAAGAACAAACCCACAACTCCAAAGCTCCAACCAGTCTCTGTTGCACCACACTTAACAGGCTTGCAAAAACTGCACAATGGAAGAAGCCACTCCTTGCACCTGCCCTACTCCTGTGTGTGGAGCTGGAGTGGATCATCCCAACAATCACGCTGAGCATCTGAGGCCCACCAAGCGCCCCTGAAGCACAGCTCAGCTGCTGCCATGATCCCGCATCTCCTCTCAGCTTTGCAGTGTGGTGCTTCCAAGGCCCTTGGAGTACCTCAGAAGCACAGTGCAGTTGTGCAGGTGATATTCTCCTTCCCCAGCTAAGGTCAAGAGGAATACTGGATTTCATCATGCTGCAAGGGTGATAGCACACTTGGCATGGCAAGCACAACTGTGGCCTACTGGTTATACATGCACAGATTATCACTCGTTTAAGGGCTTGATGGAACTCAGGCTGCGAAAGCATCAGGAATGCAATTAAGGGCTGGCAGGGATTGTCAGCGCCAAGTGACACCATGTCTCTCAATCCTGCTTTACCTTGACTCCATGCAGAGTGAATGTTGGATGTGGTCCAGCAGAAGAACGGGTACTGCTGACAGGCTTGCATGCTGTTGCTGATATATACTGTGAGAACTGCAAGACCACCCTTGGATGGAAATATGTGAGTTGCTGCTTAGCATCCTTCACGCTCTCCCTAAAACTAATACCCCACCTTAAGGAACTTCTCAGCTCTGCTCTGCCACCAACCTGCTTTCTCTTGTTCTGCAGGAACAAGCCTTTGAGACCAGTCAGAAATACAAGGAAGGAAAATACATCATTGAACTCAACCACATGATCAAGGACAATGGCTGGGATTGAAACCAACAAAGAATTCCCACCACTTTCGGACAACTACATGTAGGGGTGGAGCATAAGAAATGACAATTTTAAAAAAACTGCCTCTGCCTTTCCAACCAATGGGCTGCCATCCAAATCACATCTGGAGGCATCTGAGTTGTGAAGGAGGAGGCGGAGCACCTGCCAGGAGGCCATACCCACAGCTCAGACATGTCACCATCATGTGGGAAAAAGTGGCAGAGCACAAGGAGACACTTGGGCCCGGGGCGGCGTGCAAGCAGGGTTGGGGGTGGGAGGGGAGGAGGACTGTGGGTTTGTTGTACAGAGGGAGTCTGAGGAGGGGAAATGTACAGTGGAATGGGGAAGGGTTGGCTTGTACAGTATTTGTGAGTTTGTGTGACTATGTATTATATAAATAAAAACCTTGAAGTGATACCATTTTTTTCTTGACAGCAGGAGGCACTGTTAATTGGAGCAGGTGAGCTTGTCTATAAAGGCTACTCAACTCTTGGGTAGTCCAACTAGGTCCTTAATTCCTGGATATCTTATTGACTTCTGGTATTTTTACCCCAGCTTTCATACACACACAAACATACACATATACATTCAAGATGTTTTACAGGTACTACAACACTAAGAGCAGCAGCAAAACAAATGCATTAAAAGCAAGCATCAGTGGCTATTCTGAAAGTCACACCATCGTGAAAACTACAGCATTTCACAACTTCCCACTGAGGGAAAAGATCCAGGTCAAGAGAAATTCTGACACACAGTTGACCAAAATATCAGAAAACAGATTTGTCAAGCACCCCATCTCCAATCCCAATTGTAGGGTCAATGGAGATATATGAAACAAATTATGTAATCATTATCAGACAGTAGGTAACAGCTTCTAAAGTAGACTTTCAAAGACTGATCACACACAAAGCCCTGTTAAACGTAAGAGCAGCTTTCCCCAACCAAAGTCCAGATGTTGCACTACAGGCACCAAATGCAGCGAGCATGTTCAATGGTTATGGATGATGGGAAGACAAAGCCAGGGCGAGAAAGCTGTTCAAAAGCAAGTCTCCCCATCAGATGCATAATTTCAGACATGAGGCATAGTATAGTCTGCTTGTCCTACCAAATTTATCCGCAAGATTGGCTCACCTATCAAAGATTTCTCTCTTCATTTTCTAGAATTTTCTTTACATGACTTGGCAATCATCCCCACCTCTGAATCTAACCAGACTTTCAGCATAATCACTGAAGAATGCAGAACTGGCAGCTTCAAGCTAAGGAACAAATGGGATGGGATAGGATGGGGGTTTGGGATGGAAGCTCAGCCAGCAAATACAGTTAAAGTCAGTCCTCTTACCCTTGCCCAGGTGTTCAGCAAGAATTGTTCCTATTATGCCCCCAAACACACATCCCTAAAGAGCCCAGTGACCCACTTGTACCTTCACAGTTGTTTTGCCCTAAATTGAACTGCTCAAGTTTGCCCCCTGTTGTCTAATTATAGAATTAGGGTTCTAATGCTGGATTAACCCACATCTGGCAATATGCTACCTTGCTGAAGCAATTCTTGTCATCAATATGAATTAGATGTTCAACATATTCTCATGATTACCTAATACAAATCAGTTATCACATCACTTAGCTTCCCATATGGCACATTGGTTAAGGAATAAATGAATTAATTTCCTTTTCTTCTTTCGAAATGTATTTAATTACTGTGCCAAACCAGATCAAACACTTTTGTTAATGAGTACTGGCTCCTATGATGTCTTGCCTGGCCTCTTCCCAGCACTTTGTCATTAGCACTATATTGTCACTGAAACCCAGAGGTCTCATTGTAGAGAGAAAGTTTTTCACTTTCTCCAGTAACTGTGCATCTAAGAGAAGCTGTTCTCTCATCACCCTAACAAATATAACAGGCTTTTACTTAGGGCTGGCCTGAATGCTATCCTAGCCCAATGATGACAAGACAGACAGCCGCAACAGAAAAGTTTTGAAGTGGATGGAAACAGCAACACAGAAAATACCTAAAAGGTATTCACCTGCCCCACATAAAGAGAAAGCTTTTATGATATCCCCTTGATCACAGAAAGCTTGAAAACCATGAATATCTGGATCAAATACAGATGAGGGGGTTAATGAATTGGAACACAACAGAGATGAGTCTTCTAGCATTGGTCTATACTTAACAGGGAGCTTGTGAGGAACTGGAGAAGGTCAGCCTCCAACCATCTCATCTTCCACAGCTGTAAGCACAGTTGTATCCGCTCTGCACAGTCTGTAGATGCAAGTAACACAGGACATATCCCACACTTCAGTGTCACGTAAGATCAGTCAGAAGTGAGACATCCACTTCCATTCCTCCATGCCATTAATTATCACTCCAAGCATACCAGTGCCAGCAGATAAGAAGGGACAAGGACTGAGAGGAAGCTACATCTCTAAGCAGAAGAACCCTGTCCGCTTTCATGGACATTCCCTCAAATCAGCACAAGGTGGCGCGCAAAGCCCACACCAAAAATCACCTAAAGATACATTAATAGCATGGCATGGTATTGTTTGCAGGAGGAAGGTGGGGCATTACACTATTTTCAGCAGAACTCAAAAGCCCACAAAGTTGCATAACCACCAAGGAGAAGATTGTTAAGAAAGCAAAAGAAAAATTTCCTCAGTCCATGATAAATGGCTCAAGTCAATTGTGTCCACCCTCTATCAACTATATCTTCATGCAGTTTCCCCCAACAAAGTGTTATTTGTACATTAACACACATCTGCCTGTTAGGCAAAAATGAAGGGAACAGATCTTTAATCCTGGCTGTTGACCCAAGGGCACCCTTGTTTCCCTCCGACTCAGAAGACTTGGATTCTGACACATCCATAATCTTCTCACAGGCACCTAACCTAACCCCATGAGGTGGAGGACTTTTCTTTTTTTCTTTCTTTCTTTCGAACTTTTGCATGCTGTCCCTTATGCATGGCATCTTGGGACGGCTTACAATCATTAAAACAACCACAATAAAACAGCAATAAATAACAATTAACCAAAAAAAATACAATTAAATAAATAAAAGTGACTGTTAAACATTAAAATTTAAATTATTTTTAAAATAACAGTTAAATAAAAAGGTTTGAACCTGGCACTGAAAAGAATATAATCTCGGCGCCAGGCACACCTCTCCGGGGAGCACATTCCACAATCTGGGCACCACCACAGAGAAGACCCTCCTCCGAGTAGATATCCTTTTTACCTCCTTCAGGGAGGGTTCTCGGAGCAGGGCCTCTCCTGCAGATCTTAAGGGGCGTGAGGGCATATAAGGAAGGAGACGTTCCTTCAGGTATCCTGGTCCCAAGCCGTTTCATAATGTGAAACATTATGGTTTCACACCATGCCTGTTGCACCAAGAGGCAACTTCTACATTCAGTTCTGAGAAGCTGCCACTAGAATTCATTAAAAACAGGCATTCATCTGTCTAGCACATGAACTATAGCTGACCCCTTGCACAGTGAACCACAAGTGTATATAAACCCCCAAGAGGATTCAAGACGCCTAGTGAAGGAGAAAATATGTCTAGTTCACCTCAAGTAACACGCGTTGCTGGGGAACATGGGCTGGAGGGTTGCACTCATGTCCTGCTTGCAGGTTTCCTGTGGGCAGCTGCTCAGCTACTGTGTGAACACAGTGCTAGACTAGATGGACCCCTGGTCTGATCCAGCATGACTGCTCTTATTTTTTTCCTTCCCAATCCTATATACATGACCTATTACCACCAGCAGCAAGAGAACACTGCTGGAATTCACCCCCCTCCCTTTACTATGGTTGGTATACACCTGAGAGACTGGTTGACACAGTTGGATGCTTGTTCATCAAGCCATGCTAGTGTAGAAATCTGTACAGGTGCTTCACTCATCGTTTTAAGGAATTAAATTTCTAGCCCTTATCAGACAGATAAGCTTGAAAGTACAAGCAATTCCTGATGGAGCATCCACACCAAGGGTGAAAGATTCGGTGACCTAGCCAGCTCTTTGCTCTTTGTCATAACCAGTGGAAGAATAAATTTTGCAAAATAGCTAAACATGCAAATTTGCATAAATTGGTCAACAATTAAGCTTTTCTTGGAACACAGCTGAAAGTTTGGTACAATATAGTAGCAGAGGAAAGTCAGACTAGACTAGGGATACAGGTTCAAATTCTCACATAGCTATAAAGTTCACTGGAAGATTTTGGGTCAACTGAGATCTCAGTCTAAGCTAATTTACTGTGTTGCTGTGAGAGCAATCATATGCACTACTCTAAACTCTGAAGGAAAAGCAGGGTGAAAGATAAATAAGATGGGCTATCTTAAGAATTTTTACCATCAATATTTAACACGCAATTCCTTAAGGCAGCTAATAGCTCAAGCAGAACAAAACACATTGCCATTACCATCAGTGGCATAACAGCACATAACTACTGGAGTTCCAAATAACTACCCTTGCATATGGTCACATATCACTCCCAAAAGTAGTCACTTACCATGACCAACTGGACTTACATTTTTTTTAATGACTGTTTTTGGGTATGCTCCTGTGCCTGCAAATATGGCTATAACTCACTCTAGCCTGTTCTACACTCACAGGATTTGGCAGCCTCTTGCAGCTGTCCTGCTCAGCTGTGAAAACATCTGGATGACAAATGACCATGGCACCTCCCCCCTCACCCACTTGTAAACCAAGAATCCCATAGGTCAGGATCAATCAGGAAACTTTGGAGTCAGGATGTTAATTAGGCAATTAGGAGGATTCAAGTGATGGCACAGAAAGGGATTCAGCCAACATTCTTAATGAAGTCTGAGATGGAGTTGGGGAGCTGGGCATGGGGACTGTGGGGGGGGGGATTGGGACTGGGGCATCAATAATACCAGGGTGAGATTAGACAGGCATCTGGGAAGGGGTATATGGGGCTGAAGACAACTTCCTATATGAGGCCTCACAGGCAAAGGTAGAAGTAGGGTAACAGCATAGAGGACAGGAGGAGGATAAAATAGAGGGATACTGATAGAAATAGCTGAAAGGTGCGTAAGGATGGGACATCCTGGGATCGAGAATATATGTCTTTTCTCCAGCTCCCCTGCCTTCACAGCCTCAAACCCCTCCCCTCTCGAGGTGTGAATGTGCCATTTGGGGTCTCACTTCAAAGAGCCTCGGCGGAATCATAAATACAGCCCCAGCCAGGGGCTCCTCAGGAAGAGAAAGGATCTGGAGGTGGGTGCATCCCAGACTTGCCTCAAGAGACAAAACCAAGGAGACCCGACGCACAGTCCCACAGCCCTGCTCTGCCCCAACCGTCTCCCCTCCCCTCTTTCCTGATTCCTACTCCAACAAGCCTTATCCCACTCTCTCCCAGAGGCCTTCCTACCCCCACCACCCTTCTAACTCCCTGGACTTCCCTATCTTCCTACCCACAGAAGGCAGGAGCCCTGGCTGCCAGCCTCACCTGCTCTAAGCCACCAGGTCCTTACGCCTTTGCCAGAGAACTCAGGAATCCTGGCTCCTAGGCTTCCTTCAGCATCCCATGTATCACCCTTCAGAGATGTTCTCACAGTATGGGGGCTCTTATCCTCTACGACCTCCCCCACCTCCTGGGGCTGGGTATCCCCAGAATCAGGCATCCCAGTATGAAGCCTTCAGATACCCAGGTGAGAAATTGGGATGTGGTGGTGGTGGGAGGAAACTGAAAAGCTGAAGTTAGAGTGGAGTGGAGCTAGAAATGCTGGTTATTTCCACCAGTTACTGAACTGAAGAAGATCCTCATTTAGCCAATAAGCAATTTAGCCACCATCGCTCCATCTTATCTAATATCTACCTCACAAGGCTGTTGTGTAAAGAGGTGGGTGGGTGGAAGACTGTGACTCTGTGAGCAACTTGAAAAAAGAATGGGATAGATAAATTAGAGTAAGACAAAAGGATTCCTATGCAAAAAACAAAAAAAATTGAGGAGGTTGAGGGCCACAACTCCTGGGAGTCTCTAGAATAGGAGTGGTTAGTTTGGTTTCAAGCAGGGGTGAGAATTTTTTTTGCCCTTGTTGGAGGATGAAACAGAAGTCAGGCCTTCCAGTGGAGTGGTGCCTGGTAGGTTTAGAGCAAGGGGGTGGAAAATAAACCCAGATTCTCAGGATTGCCTACAGGAGGTGAGTTAAAAAACAATATTGGGATTAAAGACTGCTGAATTCTGAAAAGGCCATAGGGCATTAGGATTCAGGATTGCTTTGTGTTTGGGAGAAAAGTGGAACTTACATTTGAAAAAGAAAAAAAAAGATAGAGGAAAGTTGATGAGCAGAGTCTGGGACACACCAAAAGGATGGATGTAAACACGGTGGTACCCAGAACCCAGAGGAGGGGAAATTGCTGTTAGTATAGGTAGGTCTGTGGGAGGCCCAGAATAGCAAAAGGGGAGCAAAAATGCAGAATGTATATAAATTCCATTGCTTGCTTCCCTTACCCTGCCCCCATCAACTGGGCATTTAGCACCCACGACCAACTGGTCAGGGGAAAAGGACCGGGAGGCGGAAACCAGCAGGAGGGTGACAAATTCCTGGATGATGCCCCTCAGGCTTGCCCCCTCCCCTCCATATAGATCAGTCAATACCCCCTCAACAAAAACTGTTCTCTGACTTGTTCATTTCTCTTTCTTGCCCACAGACCTTGATGCTGCACCCAAGTTGGACAGCTTCTTCCCTGGCCTGGAACCCCCAGGGCGCCTCCTCCCCACCACTTCCAGCCTCCCTTATGGATCAGGTCAGGCACTCCCGTCAGGTCCCCCACCAACAACACGCCTACCCCCTGGAGTACGGATGAGCCTGGAGAATGGCGAGCTTTGGAAACGTTTCAGTGGAATTGGCACAGAGATGATCATCACCAAGGCAGGCAGGTAAGATGCTCACTGACAGAGAGCTTGCCTTGAGCTAGACCACAGAGGCCCTTCCCAGTAGCATGGATGAGCCCAGAAAGGTATACCACCAGTGTTTCTGAATTTATGCAGAATGAATTTTTTCAGCACAAATATTCAGAAACAGAAGCCGATGGAAGCTGCTAAGGAAGATTAGAAGACCATAAAAACATTACCTAGAAGGCTGAACGTAAGTCTTATTAGGTTCACTTGGACTTGTTCCAGCTAAGTGCACAGGATTACAGCATAAGCCAGTGCAGCATAGCATGAAGGCCTGGGACTCTGGGGATCTGAATTCTAGTCCCCACACAGCCATGAAACTTACCGGGTGATTTTGGGCCAGTCATGGTCTCTCAGACCAACCTACATCAGAGGGTAGCTGTGGTGAGAATAAAATGGAGGAAGAGAAGCTTGTGAACAGCCTTGGGGTTCCTTACAGGAGGAAGACAGACAGGGTATTAATGTAATCTAATAACAACAAATAATGAGCCATCCTTATACCAGACAGAGTACACCATAATCAGTGTGTACATGTGTCATTTTTTTCTTCTTCTCCCCATTACAACCAAAGAAACAGAATGGCAGTACTATAAAAGTAACTCTCATATAATTCATGGAATTTATTGCCACAGAATGTGGTGATGGCCAGGAATTTAGATGATCTTTGAAAGGGATCAGATCAAATTCACAGATGACAGGTCTAACTGCTGCTATTGGCCAAGGTAATGAAACAGAGCCTCCAGCTTCAGAGGTTGTACACCTGGGAAAATCAAATGCTGAGAATGCATAGCAAGGGAGCCCTGTTGTTGCCTTCCCTTTAAGCTTCCTAAAAACATCTGGTTAGGCTATAGAGGGAAACAAGTTCCAGGAGTAGATGGTCCTTTGAGCCTAATTGAGTAATTAGGTAGGTAGCAGTGCACTTGTGTAAGAGAATATGCTACAAAAAATGGGGCATTCATGCAAATAAAACAACAACAACAAAAGCCAGCCACCTTTTAATCTCTTCATTGTCTCAATGTTTTCCAACCTTCAGATTAAGTTGGATTACAACTCCTATCATCACTGATCATTGTCCATTCCTGGCTGGGGATTAAAGAAGTTGTAGTCAAACTTCTGGGAACTCAAGTTAGGAAACAGTGTAAGAAATTGAGTACTGAGGAAAGGGAAACCAACTATTTTGGGATGCATTAAAAGAAGGATTACTTCCAAATCATGAAAAGCAGTAGTTCCCCTATACTTTGCACTAGTCAGACCTCATCTGGAATACTGTGTCCAGTTCTGGGCACCAAGATTTATGAAAGATGCAGAAAAAATAGAAAAGGTCTGGAGGAGGGCAACAAAAATCATCCAGGATTTAGAAACACTGCCCTGTGAGGAGAGACTGAGAGAACTGGGTATGTTCAGCCTTGAGAAGATTGAGCGGGGGCACATGAAATCTTTCTATAAGTACCTCAAAGGCTGTCACAAAGAGGAAGGTCAAGATCTCTTCTCGCTGATGACAGAGTGTATGACACAGAATAATCAAGTCAAGTTGCAACAACCCACATTCAGGCTAGACATCAGGAAAAGTTTCCTCACTGTCAGAGCAATATGACAGTGGAACCAGTTGCCTGGAGAGGTTGTCAGCAATTCCACACTAGAGACATTCAAAAAGAAACAGGACAGTCATCTGAATGAGATGGTGTAAATTGGTGTCCTGCACCAGCAGGGGGTGGAATGCGATGGCCTTCATGGCCCCTTCCAACTCTGCCATTCTATGATTCTATTAGAGCACCAAGAAAGGGATCATTCTTTGATCTGGTTAGTCTAAAGTGGGCATTTGGCAGGCTTTCAACTGAAATACCTTCCACATGCAAGGGACCTTAATATTCTCCCATGAAATAAAGTGAGCCAGAATAGAAAAATGGTTCTGTTCTAAGGGCGGATGACATTTGTACCATGGGAGCCAATTTGCTTTGTTAATCTCTGAGCATGAATGGATGCTGCCAAATAGGCAATATGTCTGATGGATACAGTTTACTCCTTCTCCTGTTTTATCTTTCTGAAATTGTTCCTTTCAACTGTGGACAAAACACTAAAGTCAACAGCTGAGAGGGGTGGAAGAGTACCCCTTTCATTATGTCTCACAGGCCAATTTCTTCATCAAGAAATTAGCTAGTGTTTTTAATTATCTGACCAACATCTCCATCATCTTCCCAGGAGGATGTTTCCACAGCTGAAAGTTTCTGTAACAGGGCTGGATCCTGAAGCCAAGTACCTGCTGCTGGTGGATGTAGTCCCAATAGGCAGCTCACGTTACAAGTGGCATGGCAAGCGGTGGGAGGCCAGTGGCAAAGCCGAATTACCACCACCAGACCGCGTCTACATCCACCCTGACTCACCTGCATCAGGTGCCCACTGGATGCGCCAACCTGTATCCTTCCACCGGCTCAAGCTCACCAACAACACACTGGATCCCCATGGACATGTATGGCCAGGGAGGGGAGGAAGAAAAGCATTTTGGGAAAGGCATAATATTGAAGGGATGATGGCTCAAAGAAAAGACCCAAGTAGAACCCATTTAAATCAGGGTATTGACAGTTATTTGGGAAGATTATATAGGTTTATAGTAGATTATACAAATAAGTCCCATGCTCAGGGCTTTGTAAACTGCTTAAGACAGTCTCTGAGGTAAGTCAACATTTTGAAATCAAGAAAACAAATCCCAGAATGTGCAACTTATACAGACTAAGAATATTTACACTTATAGGTTTATTATACATCATTTATTTCACTTCCACCATTAATGGGACAGCTCAGTGAAGCCACACATTTGGATTACCAGAATTCTACTCAGCCCATTTCACCAGGCATTCAAGCCTATTTCTGCAGCCAAAGAACTAGAATCTTAGTCCCTTTCTTAATCAACAATAAAAGCAACAATTCTCAAAATTTGTGCTTTGTACCCAACCCTGACCCTGACTCTATAAAGAGCTAAACAATCAGTATAATAGTGGACACAAATGACATATAGCAGGAGAACTATGTCTGCAGGTAAACAGGTGTATGACTTACCTCTATTTTTTGTGCTTCTCTCAGCTAATTGTGCACTCCATGCACCGTTACCAGCCACGGGTACATGTGGTTGGGGCTGGAGGACGCCGTGGAGCAGGAGGTGGCTGTGCTTCCTTTACCTTTCCTGAAACCCAGTTTTTGACTGTCACGGCCTACCAGAACCCACAGGTGAGAGCAAGACCATTATTATACCTTTCCATGTTTTTAAAAAGCCCATTCCCAGAAGGATTGTGTCAGAAGTGGGAAGCAGCCCTGAATGTATGCTTCCAGTTCCAATTCAAGGTGCTGGTTTTAATCTATAAATCCTTACACAGCTTATGACTGATACCTGTTGGTATACTTTTCCCATCTTCAATCTACTCAGACACTACACTCAACTTCTGGGGCCTTCCTCTGAATGCTTACTCCAAGGGAAGTGCAGAGGGTGGCAACATGCAGGAGGGCTCTCTCTGTGGTGGCCCCCTGCTTATAGAACAACCTCCCCAGTGTGGCCTGACTGGCATCAAACTTGTCATCTTTTTGGTGCCAAGTTAAGACAGCTCTCTACGCTGAGGCTTTTAAAGACTTATCTGAATACCCAGAGGCTTAAAGGGATTGCCCATCATCACAGGTGTTTTACCAAGTCTCTCTGTGTTATTTTTTGAGTTTAACCGTTTTAAAATTTTAGTGCATTTATTTTATTTTATTTTTGCATTTTATTATCTGTTTTATGGACTATTGTAAACTGCCCAGATAACTTCAGCTGTGAGGTGGTATAATTTCAAAAGAAACATCACCATTTTGGGCAAGGACAATCAACATGGTGCAGCAAATAGATGAGTCCCTGTGGTCAGGATCCATTTTTGCACAAGTTCCTCATCCCACCACTGGCTTAGCCCCACAACTGTTAGGGTGTCGGACCTGGCAAGATCAGTTCTAAAATATGGGCATTTTCCCGTAGCTCCTAACTAGCAACCACTATGTCTAAGATCGGAGCAAAATTAGGCCTTCCCGTTTCCAATTTCATTTTTATCACCTTCTGACTGGTTTAAAATGCAATAATAAAAAACTCAACAAACCCAAAAATCATCCAAACTTTTCATGTTGAAAGCACACCTGGCTTCCCCCAGAATCCCTCCACTCATAAATTGCCAGTTTTCCTCTCTTTTGGCCATGTTTCTTTAGCTCCTTATCTTCAGGGATACCTCCAGGAATGTAACAGCACACCTATAGCTTTGTCATTTGGGGGAGTCAGTGGTGCCCAGTAAAGTCCCCCCATTCCCCACAATATACACAGGCTTTCCTCTACACCCCTGAAATTAGGCAGAGCTCTAATCTAGCACCGCTAATGGGCACCCTCCTTCAAATGAACTGACCTCCCCTTTCATTCCCACTTTCATGGAAGTCAGCTTCTTTCAGCTCAGGCCTGGGGCCTTCCTCTGCACCTACCCTTAGCAAGTCTTCTCTTGGCCTCCATCCTTAAATACACAAATCCATACATACCCACATATTTCTACCCCACTATCATGAGAGAATAGTAGCTTCCCTCTTTATTATTTTATTTCTCAGTTACCTCAGCTCCTCTCTCCTGTGGCCAAATCCTTTCCCGCTTAATTTTGTGCCAACTTCTATGGTATCCTTCCACTCCCAAAAGGGTGTAATTATTTACATTATCTGTAGGTGTCCCAATTGATCAGCCTTATTACTCTGTTCTCTGATATACCTGTCAACCACATCATTTGGTGCCATTACCTAGCATAATTTATTCTAAATGCAATTCTTTACTCCCTTGTAAGAACTATGTATCTTCGCCACACTTTCTGTCGTATCCTTCCGCCCACAAACATAAAATCTGCCTCATTTACTCATACACTCTGCCTGCCATTTCAATCCCTCCTACCCACAATCCTTGCTCAAATATAAAAGGTCCACTTGTATTAGTCCAGTTCAATGTAGCTGTTTTAGTAAGCACAATTTATGATAAAATGTAAGGACAAATCCCCAAGAACCCATACAAATATTCTACAGCCAAGTAACCTCTATTAACTAATGTTCTAGCCTAGTGCAGTAGTCGTTTTTGTGATTAGAAAAACTAATGGTGTAATACATACACACAGAAGCAACCACAGCGATCATACATGCACATTTGACCTCAGGCAGTTCATTTATACATTTTAAAACATACAGAAAATATTTCTGCACCATCAGCCCCTGGCCCTCATATTGCAGTATCATCCAATACCTGCAAGGAGAATTGAGGCATTCAGAGTGCATAATTCAAAAGACACAAGCTTCCAAGGAGAACTTAATTTGCTGTCTGCCCCTGGCCACCAAAACAATCCCACTACTTTTAAAATAATTATTTGTTGTTGCTGGGTGAGAGAGCGGGGGCAGAGGAAGTAAAATTAGGTTTGACACTCTTGGTTGGCTACAAGGCAGAAATACACAATATTTCAGTGTAACCAATTGCTGCCTATTCCTTACCATGTCAAGCTCATATATGCAAGTGTTGATAAAATATTGAGGGACAGGTGAACTCTCACAGCTTTGACCAGCAAACTAGAAAATGATTTGGCATTTAATCTTTATCACTCTCAAGGAAATGCCCAGATTTTGATTTTTTTGAGCAAGTAGGCACATTTGGAATTTGTGTGTGTGTTGTGGGTGTCTCAAAAAATTACTGTCATGGCAGTTATGTTTTCTCATAAAACCTTTGTTTTCCAGAGGGCAAACTGGTGAGATCACAGGAAAAGTAATTTGTCCACAAATCTAACTATGAGAAAGTATTTGAGCACCAAAACATAGAACTGTCTTTAGACCAAAAATAAAAATAGTGCTAGAAGATAGCACTTTGCTATACAGGATGCCAGACTTCCAGTTGTTTTAAGATAGATAGATAGATAGATCAAGTAGGGTAGAGATCCTAGTAGGTGTCAAAAGTGATTCCCTTGGATACATTGGAACTCATGGGCACAATATTGGAGACTCCTGGCCCAGAATGCTTGATTGGGATCTGAATCCATTGCTTACCATCTCCCTTGAGCAAATTAGCATGACAGATACTATCCAGGCCAATATAAACATTGTAGGTTTACATAGATGAGTATTGTAATTGAGCACAATTCTGCCTCATTCCATAGAGGTTCAAGTCCTCCTAGAACTCCTCCCAAATCATTATTTCAACCCTCATAATTCTTTTTTAATCTCTCCATAGATGCATATGTATGCTACATATAAAACTAAAATCCAGAATGCTGCTTTGGGAAAATTCAGGTTCTGAAAGTTCAGGTTCACAATTTCAGTGAGTTATAGGAAACTAAATATTATTTTTCACCATTCAGTAGGAAAGCGGGAATATAGGATGTTGATCAATTTTCAGCTTGCATACTTTAAAGACAAAAACATACCTGTTTCCTCCCTCAGATCACCCAAATGAAAATAGAGAGCAACCCTTTTGCAAAAGGCTTCAGAGAGAATGGCATGAACAGCAAAAGGTAAGCAGGACCAAGGAGGAGTTCCTTTTTTCATTGCATTAGGTGGCATTGAAGATTACCTCTCCAACAAACTGACTAACCAAAACACTGGGAACAAGGTGATGCACCACACCGTAGACTCACTAGACCGCAGTTTAGAGAATTGCAGGAAGCCAGAAAACAGTCTGAGCTACCACTGTTGCTTTATCCCCATCTTAATACATTTTCATTACAAAATACAGGGAACGTGAGGCCCGAATTAAGAGGAAGATGAAGGCAAATGAATGTGAGGCCAACGTGGGGGAAAATGGTAAGAAAAACATGTGCACCTTATTCTACAGCTTCACTGCATGAGCCTCCTCCTTCACTCTGTATTCCTTCACCCCCCTAAAACAAAATGATACTAATTCCTCTGCAGATACACTTTAAATAATCAGGATTACTTATGAAGATTCTGTTAATTTTCTCACCATCCATAATTCTAGGTAGCTGCTTACAACACTGTTTATTCATTTCTTTCTTTATAAAGCCACTCACCTGAGACATGCAGTCACATAAACTGATCTCACTTGCTTCCATTCACAGTTTGACTTTTGCTATCTTGTCTTCATAATCTCATTATTCTTCCTCAAGCCCCATAACCCTCACTCCATAACATCTCAATTTCATAACCTTTCAAATGCCATGGTCTGCCATGAATTGCCACTTTTCACAAATAAGCACATCCTAGACTTCTATGCTCAAAACATAAGCTTGCTATAGGGCCCTTGCTTGAGGTTGCAGTCCCATATAATTGCTTCTGCCTTTATTCCAGACATTCTAGAGAACCTGTTTTATTTATTTTTTTCAGTTTTGCAATTTTGCCAGGGGGTTACTTTCCAATATGTCATTTTTATATGCACCTGCATGGTAGCTATACATCGAGCTAGCATGTCAAGTAAGGAAAGCAGGTAAGGTGGAGGCTTGCTGCTGGATGGGTGACCACATTATGTGAAAGCAGAGCAGGGGGGTGGACTTGATGGCCTAATAGACCTCTTCCAATTCTGCTGTGCTGCAATTCAGTTCAAATACCTGCTTGATTAATCCATACAATTCTCTCATATTAGAACCATTGTGGTGTAGTCCTTAAGACAGTTGGACTGGGAATGGTGAGAACCCGGTTCTAATCCTCACTCAGTCACAAAGCTCATTGAGTGACTTTGGGCCAATCACTGCCTCTCAGCCT
>NW_025336126.1:1464055-1530057 GCF_004798865.1 Varanus komodoensis | reverse complement strand
AGGCTGAGAGGAGAATTATGTAAGCCACCTTTAATTCTTTGGAGGAAAACAGGAAGAATAACCATATAATTCATGAATGAAGTCCCTGTTTTGCTCCCTTTCCCGTTATAACTGTCTGTTTTCCTGTCCCTCCCCATCTGCATGTTCTCCACGACCTAGAAAGCAAGAAAGGCCCCTGTGACTCCACCCTAACAGAGGAAACACCTTTGGAGCAGCAACAGCAACCACCTGCACTTTCACAACCTTCCTGCTCCTTCTACTCCCCTGCAGGAACCAATCCCGATGGGGCCGAAGCTTATATGCAGCATCCAGCTGCCTTTCATGGCTTGCGAAATGCATCACCCCCCTACTGCAGGTGAGAACAAAAGCATAAAACCATTCACATCACAGTCTCTACCAGTCAGTAACCAATCTCTAACCCTAAAGGCAATCTTCCTACTTCATAAAATGGTTTGCAACATTTCTGGGTGATCTGGATCATCTCAGGTACTTAGTGTAACTTGTCTGAGGAAAGTGCTCCCACTGTATGCAACTTCTTTTGCCTTGTACTGAGCTCCGAAGACACCATTCTGCAATTTTCAAGCTGCAGCCATTATGAATTGGCTGCAAAAAACTAGCAAAGAAAGCAAAATGGTGCAAACTAACACAGATTTAATTGCAGAACTGATCTAAGGTATTGTCACACAGAGCATAACAATATGTGGTAAAGGCAACTAAAAAGCACTCCAGAAGTAGAATCCAGGCAATGGATTCCATAGTGCTGTGAATATGTTCAGATACAGCTATAAACAATCAAGTATATAGAATTAACTATAACTATGTCGTTCCACTGAAAAGCATTTTCTGTTAAAAAGAAAAGTCAGCATTGCCCAAATTGTTTTCGGCACCCACTGGCACGTTTATGTAATACTCACATGCATTAGGTATGGCAAGAAATTTGGAGCATTTCTGTAAACATCTTAGCACTGAGGTTTAAATAGGGTTTGTTAGCCTGAAGATTGGTACTGTGCACACCTATCCCACTTTTGGGGTGATAAGACTGATGTGTAAGCATATGCATGCACATTAGGTAGACCGCTTGTTCTTAAAAAATATTTAAATAGCAAGCCTATGGGCTAGAGTCACAGCCAATTCATAGAATTGGAATGGAATTGGAAAAAGGCCCTCAAGTCCAGTTCTCTGTGCAATGCAGCATTCCTTAACCTGAAAACATATTGTCGGATACATTTGTACAATTTGGTTATACACTATTGAAGAAAAAGCCACCGGGACAAGACTTTACGAACGTTTACCTCTGTCTTCTTGTGTCAGTTTGAGACATGGCAAAATTACATCGACAGCCTTTTGTGGGTAAAGAAGGCCTGCCACATGGCTTTTTACATTCATGCTTTATCTATACCAAGGAGGAGCCACTATTTGTTACTAGTTGTGTCAAACCAGCATTATTAGCCGCATTTTATGCTTTTAGTCAAAAAAGCTCAAAGAGCAATTTACAAAAATAATGCAACAGTCCCTATCCTTAGGCTTACAATCTGATAGAAGCTAGTATTATTCACAAGATATCCCCACTTAATCGTAAACATGTCTTCAGTTGTTTGCGTACTCTTCTACTGGAGCACTGAACAACTCCAAGTTCTCTTATATGCAGGATCCCTCACTGGAGTTTATGACCATTTTACATCCTGTTCAGGCACCCAAGACAGCACATGAAGGGCATTCCATAATAAAGGTCAAAATTAACTGCATACTCTAGCTAGGGTGCCATGGAAGAATTTGCCATCGTTTTTCAGTGGAATGAACAGGGAAATAAAGGCTTAGATCAAGAAATATATATAAACTGTGGCAAGAAATAGGATGTGGATGCCCACACACACAGATCACCACATGGCAGTAGCAGATATGGGGAAAGTAAACCAAATGGAATTTGCAAAAAAAAAAAAAAATCTGTGGAAAGCTAGTTTAACAAACACATGTGTTTAACTTATATTATCTTTTTCCACAGTCCAAGTCAAGAAATGGCAGCTCCTCCATCTTCCCCCAATACTAAGTCACCTCCTGAGCAATCTGATTTCAGAGCAACGCTCCCAACAAGTTGGAATAGCCTGGATATTATTCCTTTCCTTGGTGGGGCAGAACCACCAGATGCCTCCTCCTTCCCCCCTTTCAAATTCAGCTTCACACCCTACCCAGCTCCCCCACATATCTATGGGGCCCCATCTAGCTATCCGGGTTCACAGCCACCTATGTTCTAATTCTTCCATTCACAGAACCTGTCCCCAGGTATTCTATTCTCTTTGCTCATATGTTTATGGTGTTTCTCCCCACCTTTATTGTTGTCCATTTAGAAGAGGGAAGGGGTAAACCTGTTTGTATGCTACTTATCATTAAATCCCTCCAAGGCTGTAACAGTACACGCATTTGTTGTCATTCATGATGTATGTATGCAACTAATCTAGACAACTCAAGTTCCAGGATACGTTTCTGTTTTTTGTTTCTTCCTCTGTAGGGAAAATTCTTTGAGACAGCCTAACTGGTTTTATTTACACTTGAGAAGGCTGTAGCAACTCATTTAAGACATCACACTGAGACAGCATGAAATAAATTAGGGCAGGAGTTCTCTTTTACAACACATCATTTTGGGATTCGAAGTAATGGAGTGATGATCCCAGCAGTGTGTGGCAAAAAAGCAGCATATGAATTGGAAGCTTGTTTACAAAAAAAAAATCAGTTACTACTTTAGATATCAAATTCCACAAGACACACCAATTCCATCTGCCATGATTTAAAGCCATTAAAGCAGCAACCCTATACATGTTTAGACAGAAAAAGGTCCTATAATTCCCACTGGGAATCCTGTGAGTTGTAGAATATTTTTCCCTAGCTAAATATGCACAGAATTGGGTCCCAGGAGTCTCATTATTTTTATCAGTTGCAGCTAGAATAGCATATGAAAACCTTCCCTTCCTTCAGGAACTACATTACTTAAGGATGCAACAAGGACTGACAAGGAAGGCGGGGGACATCTGTGCAGATCAGACATTTCTGCAGCACTCAACATGCACTCCACTCATAAATCATATGGCATTAGAAATATACAATGCACAAAAAGTCAATTTTTCTTAGTTTTATTAGAATTTTTTATCTAAAAGTTGTAAATAGGAAAAAACCAAAATGAAAACAAAATAAAATTAGAGCAGAGACAGATCATGGGAGATGGGAGGGAAAAGCCCATCCTAAGTGTAGGGAAAGTGGCAGGAAGTTCCCCCTCCCTTTCTAATTCTAAATAGCTATCTGAACCAAGTATTCCTTCACAGAAATAAAAGGGTGAGGAATTTTGAGCCTGGGAGTGGAGGGCATCTGGATACACCAGCCCCACAGGGGGTAGGAATCCAAGGTGGTAGGGAAGACAGAATATGCCCATTGGTCAAATTAATTAACGTGATGTGGTCCCACTCAGGGAGAAGGGCAGGAAGGACAAGTACCAGATAAAGATCAGCCAATAAAAGATTTAATAAATCCATCACCAGAGTTGAATGGATTCTATATATTACACAGAACCTCCTGTGACCTGAAGGAGTACTACTTCTTGAAAAGTCAGGACTTTCTGGTACAGTAAGTTGGGGGAGTCTAATATTCCACTGGCCAAAAAGCTAGGAACAAGGGGTGTAACAGACAAAGGAACCACTGCCTAATCTAGATCAATCTATTCCATGTAGTTTAAGCAGACTATACACTGAAGTACCAAGAAACCAGTGTTCCAGGTCTTCCAGCAACCAGGCACAACAAGGTTTGAAGCACTTCCTATTTTCTGCCTAAATGTTATGGAATGGCACCAAAACAGTAAGAGTTCCAAGGTCAGCTGACCAGAAAAGGGTTAAATCAGGAAGCACCTAAGTGGCACAGAGGCAGGGAACTGGTCCAGAGATTCAGTCCTCCTATCAGCTGATTTCTCTCTGTTTCCAAATTCAGTTCTCTGCCAGATACATTCTCTGCTAATAATTTCCAGTCCTTCTAGAGTGTAGAGAAGCACTGGAGAGGAATCAGAGAGCTGGAAAAGGAAGCTGTCAGCTATGCCTCTCCAAAAATCAGAGAACCCCGCAGCTTCTCTCAGTTTCTGGGTTGTATTTTTGCATGGGGTGATCGGACAGCAAGAGAGTTCTGGGTTTTTCCAGTGACCCAAAGTCACAAGAATTATTTTAGGTGGAGGATATAAATTAGGGCAGCCCTAAAGTTATCAGGAAGATTGGCTAGGATTCAGTAGTGTGGAAAAGATGGCCAATTCAGTCTAAGGGGTCCAGCATTGAAGATTTATTGGGGAAAGGGGAAGAGAAAAGTAGGGGGAAGAGACCTGAACCCTGCCAAAACTTGAAAAAAGGCTGTCCACCCCAACAACAATAGAAAACAGAAGCCGCACACGGGGAGAGATGAGAGAAGCATTCACAGGAAGTAGTCCGCAACAGGCTTCTTAGAAGGGATGCCCCGAGTTTCTTGAGGGGCTGCTTCAAAGATGATAAATTCCTTCTGAAGGTGTTCATCAAGTTCCAAGATGGCTGCTACATTCCCACATCTGCATGTGGAGGAAAAGGATCAAAATGGGGTGCCCAGATTTCATTTTGTCATACAACAAAACCCATTATGCTAGTTAGCTCTCTGGGATTTCCTTCTATACCCAACACAACCCAAGGTTAGCCCTGTCTGCCTACTTTCCCCATACACATCCCTTCCATTTCCTCACCGGTAGCAGTAGTTGGGAGCTGACCACACTGTAAGGACTGTCTCATTGAAGTGCCACTTGTACCCTTCCATGACCAGCTGGTGCGCCCGACAGATCATGTCGATGTCATTTGCTGCGTTGAATTGTGCCACCACGTCACTGCCAAACAAGTAGCCAGCACCACGGGGACTTACGCCCCAGCCTGTAGTGTCTATAAAGAACCACAAAGATGGTTTTCACATAGGAATCCACATTCCAAGAAAAAGAGGGCTCTTGCCCTTGATGAACTTGCAGAACAAAGCCAATCAGCAAGCAGGTATATTTGCTGCAAGCTACACTGGAAAGATTTTATGAAAAGCCCTCCCAAAATCTGCTCCAAAGGGCTGCTCCATTTCCCCACTGCACAGTTAACTCCTTTAAATAAGAACTGGAAAGGGTGAAGGAGAGAGGCACAAGGTCCCCACTCTCTTAGTGGGAGACCCAGAATTCTTGCAGGCCTGGTGTCCCTGAGATAGGTTAGTCTACAATTCTCGGCATTCTTGACAATGGCCATGCTGGCTGAAGGGAGCTGAAGCCCAAAACATATGGAGGGCACAAGGCTGGAGAAAGCTGCTTTATGTTTCTTTGGTTCACTGTGCCATAAAGCAGGGATGCAGAACATAAGGCCTGAGGGGCAAGTCTGGTCCACCTGGGGTTGCCATCTGCTCCTTCAGGGGTTTGTTAAGCAGCCATGGCAACTTCTTCTAGCCCCACCCCGTCACCCTGACCACTGATCATTTGGCGCTTTCCCAGCCACTGCAAGACAACGAACTCAGGCTCCAAGAGGTTCAGCATCCATGCCATAAAGGTTATGGAGTTCCCCGCCTTAACTGAAACCCTGATCATATGCTGGCAAACATGAGAAGTGAAAACCCCCTAGCAAAGTCATTAGATCACCTTCATGGAGTACTCAGAACACCGTCCACTGTTCGTGGTCTCTCCTGAGCATAAAGCTAATGATTCGCAGAGTAAGATTAAAGTTGATCGGGATTCCTATACAGATTTCATACAAAATTAGTGACACCAACTCTTCTACCCATATTCTTTTACCGCTATATCCACCTCCCAGTTCATCCTTGCCTATTGCAGTTCTTATGGAACAGTATCCACCGCCCTGTCCAGCACCCGGTGATTGCATGCACCCACACATACCACTCCCCTCATAGCTGTACCTTCAGGGTCAGACCAGAGAAGATCACACATGGGACCATCATGAGGAACCTCCTGCTTGCGATCTATCGTTCGGATCTGGTCTAGCGTCTGGATGGATGGGGACAGACCACCATGGACACAGAAAATCTGCAACAGTGCAGGAGCACAGATACATATCAAAGTCCTACGGCCAACAGGACTCACCGGCCACTCTTACTCCCTCTGCCCTACCTGACCCTCGTTATCGCCTTCCTGCTTTATGTTAACCTCTGAACTCATCCCCCATTCCAGAAACCCAGACAGATTTTTTAGACTGCAGGTCTGTTGCAGCAAGCTCCTATTCCGTTTAGTGAAGTGCTACACAACAACGATGGTTTTATGCAAACAAATATTCCCTCTTGCTCTCTTTCACATGCACACCCTACAAACATTCACCTTGCCATCAATGATGGCAGAGAGGCTGAGGTAGTCGAAGATCTCAGTGCAGTAACGCCACACAGTGACAGAGCCGTATTTCCTCAGGCACTCATCGTAGAACCCATATACTTGGGTGATCTGTCTGCTCTCGTGGTTGCCACGGATCAAGGTGATCCGGTCTGGATAGCGGACCTGCAAGGAGAAGAGAAATGAACCAGGTTAAACCAGACCTAAAAAGTTGTCACCTAGGACTCTTGACACTTGAAATGCATGTAGAATTCAAACAGGTAGTAAGGAAAGTTAGCCTTCAGTACTCTTGAATGTCTCAGGAAATCTCCTAACCTTGAGTGCCAGCAGTAGCAAGAATGTTTCAACACTGTAGAAGCCACGGTCCACAAAATCTCCCATGAAGAGATAGTTGGTCTCAGGCACATCACCACCCACCTATAGATGAAGACAAAGGATGCATAAAGAAGTTTGAAAGCTGCAAAAAGTTACGGTGAAATTATACAGATGGCAGTACTCACCCTGAAGAGCTCTTTAAGGTCATAGAACTGGCCATGAATGTCCCCACAAACCTGGAAAGATACATTAGAAATGAGGAAAATAAAGTTCACAAGACTATTGCTACTATCATGCCAGTCCCAGAACATGGCCGAATACTCCCCTAAACCCTGACTCACTGTTACTGGAGAATCTACTCTCTGGACGTTGCTTTCTTCCACCAAGATCTCTCTGTTGAAAGAAGATATGTCACATTCAGTCACTCTTCACCACAACCAGTTGTATGTCACATCCTCAGGACAACTATTCCTAAAGATATCAGCCAGTACCCACCTGGCCTTGGCACAGAGGGCTTTGACCTCACTCTCCTTGATGAGCTCACAGCGCCGCAGTTGTTCAATCTGACGGTCAAGATCACTGATTTCGGCCATCTTGCCCCCTGAAGAATAGTAGTGTATTATTGTTAAAAGATATTATTGAACTGCCTTTCATCACCAGGATTCCAGGATGATGAACGAAAGTGAACTTTTGCACCCTTTATAGAAACATGAAATAAGCTTAAGATAGATGGTATCTTCATATCTGCCCTCCAGATTACTGAAAGTCTGTTCTGTAGCAAGGAGGCAGAAAAAGGCCATGTTTCCAACCGAGCCAAGGTAGGTAGTACCTGTTATATGGAACTATTGGCATCATTGGCAGAACTACTTAGCAGCTTTGTATAAATTGTGTCCCACCTAGATTTTGTCCTCTGTGTAATGCTACAAAAAGTCCCTAATGCAGCCGCACCTAGTTCAGTTACCTCTACATCCTACCCAAACTGGTGCTGACTACAACTCTCATCATCCTGAGCCAGCATACCATGCTGAATGGTGGGAATACTGCAGACTAACATATCTGGAGGGCACCAGATTGGGAAGGCTGAATTTGAGTGAGATTAGCTGTTTAGAAATGAAGAATACTTTGTCACAAAAGCAACCAACATTGCTCTACACTCAAGGAACTTCCATAGATGTTACTTCTGTTACAAGGTATGCAGGTCAAAAAGATACAAGACGATTAAAGCCCTCATATGGTGTCCTAAGAATCCTTTTCAGGAGCCTTCTAGTAAGAAGATTATCCTCAAAGGCTAGGAAAAACCATTCCTTCTCCCAGTCTCCATTCATATCAACTACTAAAGGAAAGCTATAGCAATCTAATCATCCCATCTCATTATCCAGGCCTCTACTACATCAGTTGTTATCATTTTCTCATGGCCCCTGCAATATTCAGAGAAGAGGTGATAAGGAAATGTGCAGAGCAGGGGAAGCCAAGGGTAAACCAAATATGGAAAAGAACAGGATCGATTCTCTCCTCTTACCATAATAACACTTGAACATCTATTTCCCAACCAATACACATCACAACACCCCCCACAAGCCCTCTTTGCTTCTGTAATCCTCACATCACCTGTCTAAGCAATTAAATGAGTCCACATCCTTTCAAAGCTGCCAAGGGAAACCTAAAAATAAATCAGGTAAATACATCAAGTCTACATATGGGCTGCCACCCCGTCCCCAGAATACCAATATAAGGAGCCTTTCTTTGGGAAAGCTGCCATCCCCTAGCAGCCTGGATACCCCTTCATTAAACTTTTGGGGAACGCTCCCTTTTTCTCTCCAGACCCCACCAACCCTGCCAATCTCACCACCCCACTGAAGGCTTCTCACAGCCTTCGCAGCCCCAGTGAGAAACCACCACGATCTCTCCTCCCCACGACCCGTATTGACAGTCCTCCCCCGACCCTACTGAACTCCCATCTCTATAGCAACCAACTTTCCCCGGCACCTTTGGCCCTAACATGAGGCACGAACGGACCCAAACAAAAGGGATGGCCCCGCGCATGAGCCCAACCACGTACCTGGGGTCCCGGCGGCGGCGGCGGCGGCGCTGGCGGCTCCCTCCGGCTCCCGGGCCCGGCCCTTCCCCCCCTCTCTTTCCGGCTCTCCCACTAACTATTGGTGCCGGTCGTCACTTCCGCTTCCTTCTCGGGGGCGGGACGACCTTTTCCCTATTCCTTTGAAGGGGAGGAACCTTGACCTGGAGGAAGTGACGCACAGCCCCCATTTTAAGGAGGAAGCCGGCGCAGCGCAGGTCTTGACGGAAATTGTCCCGGGAAGCCATTTTGCGTAACATATTTTAAGATTTTTAAAAAGCGTAACTTCAAAAGGGTTCCCGATACCATTTCCGTGCTCGCGCTTCCATAGAAATGAATTGAAAAGGTAACTTCCCGATGGTCTTAGGCTTCCGTCACGGCCGGCATCACGTGCGCTTTCTTTTAACCCGGCTCTCCATATATTATATACTAGATCATTATAGAAGAAAATATATTATCAGACTAGGGGGCTGCTTGCTCGTAGCGAGGCAACATGGAACACAACTATAGTCAGGGATTTAGAGGAAGGGACAACCGAAGAACGTTGTCGTGGAAGTGATGTTATATTATGGGTGGAAGAGGCAGCCATCTCCGTGAGCATCACGTTATTGGGGTTTAGATAAAGAGAGATTTCCATATACGTGGGGTCAAGAGGAAAGTGGTGGTTAAAAATAAGAGGGCAGTAGCCACGAGAGTGGCATTAGCCGCGTCATGAATGTTTAAAGGTCCTCAAAAGAAAATGCACTGAAACCCTCTGAGAACAACACTCTTTCCATTTCGCATTTTTATCTCTTAGCGGAGGTGGAAAGAGAAAGGAGGCTGCAACATGCCTTGTGGGGTAGGAGAAAGACGGAGAAATGGCACTTTGCACAGGTATGATAGCCACATGGCGGAAGGGCCAGATTTCCATGGCAGAGCACAAGCTTTGTATGCCATAGACCCGGATGCTGTCACTGGCAATTCCAGACAGGGTGAGAAAAATGCTCTAGTTCCGCTAAGCTGTATTCGCAGTACTGAACTAAATGGGGCAGTAGTCTGAATCCGCAAAAGATAGCTTTCTACTTTCCTATGGGCACAAGGAATTCAGATCCTGTTGTGAAGAGGCTTTCAGTCCAAGAAGCACTCATAGAGGTTTGCTAGTTTCTAACACATCGAAACATGTTTAGAAGGTCCTGAATAAGTTGAATAGAAAGTCATATTCTGCTGTGCAATGGCATAAAATCTCTTTGGCACGAAGTAGCCAATGGTACCAAAATTATGCTTTCCTGCACTTATGAGAGTGAGAACAGCTTCATGATACTGCAGTTGGAATGTGAGAAATTACTAAATATGCTGAGGATCTGATTCAGTTTGTGTTTAGTCATCCTGGCAAAAATTCCTAAGCATGTCTCACCCACCCCCCATTCTATACTATGTGCAAGAAATGCCTTTCAAAACTTTAAAGATGCTGGGTTAGCTCAACTGACCAACACTAGACAAAATGGTAAATCCACCAAATGCATCTCATAAATCCTGTTTCTATAGCCTGACCATTGCTACTTAAATCTTTCAGTATGAGTACTGATTATGGTTGCACTTTCCCCTCAATTTCAGGACTGCTGGGCCAGATTTGGTCCTCTTAAGTTCCCCAGATGGCTCCACTCCTTTACCTTGACTGCTGATAATTTGGTAGTTTCCCAGCTTTTGTGTGGTTTTTCTTTATTTTCAAAGGTTAGAATGCAGCCCTGAGGCTTATTGGCAATAAGAGCTTCGAGCTAGAAAATGCTGGTATTCCTGGTATTTTGGACTCACCCACTATTGGAATGTGATCCCAGAGAACTTCTCATAAATGTAATAAACCCTCAGGCTGAAAGAGGTTCAGCAGCCCTGCTCTGTTTCATTGCAAACTGGAGTCCATTGCCTGCAATACAAAAGCAGCTGAAAGGTGCCAGTCTCCTGTAGCACCAGGTGCGTGTGGTATTCTCATAATATGTAGCACCCTGTGGCCCAGGAATAGGTAACATTGGACATCTTTATTGGCATCTGCTGAGGTGTTCCAGCCCTCCCACTTAAAAAAGAAAATTAAAAATTCTTAGAGCAGGGATCACTTCAAAGCAAAGTGAGTGCCATCATAGACTAGTAGAATTGGAAGGAGACAGAAGGCCACTGGATCCAATCCCCTGCCCTTGCAGGGCAGGGAGTTAAACCATCCCTCTCAGAGGGCTATCCGGTAGCATCTTGAATGCCTCTAGTGTGGGAGAGTCCACAACCTCCCTAGATAATTGGTTCCATTGCTGTACTGCTCTAACAGGAAAATTTTCCTCATATCTAGCCAGAATCTGGCTTCTTGTAACCTGAGCCTGTTATTCTGTGCCCTGCACTCTGATCAAGAAGAGATCCTGTCCTTCCCCTTTGTGACAGCCTTTCAAGTACTTACAGAGTGCTATCAAATCTCTGCTCAGTCTTCCCAAGGCTAAACATGCCTGTTTCTTTGAACCCCTCCTCCTAGGGCTTTGTTTCTAGTTCCTGGATCATCCTTGTTGTCCTCCTCTGATCCGTTTCCTGCTTGTCTGCATCTTTCTTAAACTTTGTGTGGCCAGACTGGACACAGTACTCCAGATGAGGCCTAACCACTGCTGATTGAAGGGGAACTAGTATTTCACAGGATTTGGAAGTGGTATTTCTATTAACACGGCCTAAAATAGCATTTGCCCTTTTTACAGCCACTTGACATTGTTGACTCATATTCCACTTGTCATCCACAACAATTCCAAGATCCTCCTCACTTGCAGTATTGTTGAACCAAATATTCCCCATGTTGTAAAGATGCATTTGGTTTCTTTTTCTGTGTGTAGAAACTGGCATTTGTCCCTACTGAATTTCATTCTGTTGTTTTCAGCCCAGCACTGCAGCCTGTCAGGATCACCGTGAGTCTTGTTTCTGGCTTCCAGGGTATTATCTATCCCACCCCGTTTGTGTCATCTGAAAATCTGATAATCGTTCCCTGCACTTTCTCATCCAAGCCATTAATGAACATGTTGAAGAGCACTGGGCCCAGGGCTGGCTGAACCCTGAAGTATCCCACTAGTTACCTCTCCTCAGTTTGAGAAGGTGCCATTGATGAGCACTCTTTAAGTCCAGTTCTGTAGCCAACTGTGAATCCATCTGAGTCTTTTCCCCTAGCTGACTTTTAGCTAATTTGTTAATTAGGATATCATGGGGCACTTTTGTCAAAAGCTTTGCTAAAGTCAAGATATATTTTGTCTATAGCAGTCCTACAGTCTACCAGGGAGGTTACCCAAACAATGAAATCAGATTAAATTTCTTATGAATGCCCCTAGGCCACATATACTCGAAAACATTCTTAGGTAATGAAAATGGTGGGTGGCTGATGCTTGCCTCTGCAGAACAGCCAGGCACTAAATAAATACGAGAGAGGAGGAGAGGATGGAAAGATATGGTACTCCTTTTGTTTTAAGGTGGGGCAGAGAGAGCAGTGCAATGTGGGCTAGTGAAAATAACATTAAGCCAGCTTTTGGGTGGGGCATAGCTGGGAACAAGTGGAGTGTTTGGAAAGGAAGAGTGGTGTGGTCTATTTATGAGAAGTTAGGAAGAAAGGGCTGGGTAGAGGCTTGGACCATTTTTAGAGTGGGCATGGTTTCGTATGAGCTTGCAATGAGAAGGGATGTGTGTGCTGGGTGCATGCATGCATGGGGGTGGATGGATGGCTTGCAGGGGGTGAGGAAGATCATGGGTCTATGGGTAGTGAGCCTGGTTGGGAGGGGAAAAAAGGGGAGGAGTTGGCTGGCAGGGGCAGGGTTGGAAAAACGGCTTGCCTCCTGTGAAAGTATGACACCTGTGTCCCCCAATTCTTTTTCCACTTGAAAGAAACCCTAGACAGCTTGTTTTCCCACTCCATTTTATTCCAATAACTCTGTAAGTTAGGTTAGGCTGAGAGGCCGTGACTGGCCCACAGCTGCCCAGTGAGCTTTATGGCTGGGTAAGGACTTGAACCTGGCCCTCTTGTGTCCCAGCCTAACACTACATTGCACTGCCTCTGTGGGATTCTGGTTGGTGTTAGAAAAGGGTTCAGGGTAGTTGTTCAGTACAAGCCAGAGGTGGGGTCTGGACCTAAAGTCTTTTGGACAAGTTGTCCTGTGTGATTAGCCACTCCTCCCCATGGCAGCCATTTTGTGGTGGTACAGTGAAGTCTTCTCAAAGTGACAAATGGGCCCATGGGGCAAAAAAGTTGTCTCCCACTGTTGTAGCCCAGCAAGCAGGTCCTCAAGGTTACCTGCCATGGCCGATGTCTGTCCTTGCCACTATTTTCTCCAGGCCTTTGGATACAAAAGATGTTCTTCTGAGGGATGGATGGTAGCTTGAAAGCTCTGTATATATTCATGCCTGGAGCAACTCTTGGTGGAGAATCTCACACAGACAAATGAAGAGCCACCATTTACTCAAAACCCAGGAGAACTACTATGAGCCAGAGTTGATAGCAGTGGCTGAGATGAGCCATTTATCTGCTTCAGAAAAAGGTAGCATCTTTTGACTTTTGGAAGGGGTAGGAATGAACCTGAAAGGGAGGAGTCCCAGCAGCTCCGCATGGGGTGGGTAAGGCTTTACATCTAAAACAGGGATAGGGAGGGTGGGGCTTTCCAGATCCCTCGTCATTGACTGCACTACCCCCTATGCAGGACTCACACAGGGGACCACCCGTTACCCACCCCCAAATCCAAGACTTAAGTTCTTTGGAAGAAGAGGAGAAAATGCAATGTTTAAATAGATACACTTTATTTCTAGAGGTCCGCGAGTCAGGTGTCCCAGCTCCGGAGACATTTTCGGTGTTTTGGCCACGGACCAGGAGTGTTGTCGGTCACCAGAGGGAGCAGTTGGACAGCACACACCAAGGCATTTAATGGTGACAGTGGGACAAGTTAGAGGGACAAGCCAAGACTTCTGGATTGTTTTTAGGCAAGGCAAAGATTCACACCTTTCCCTTACAAGTGAAGTTGGCACGATGGGAAAGGGACGGGAATGGGCGAAGAACGAACAAGAAGACACCACAGTAGCTCAGGCACAATGTAACAACAAGAGCAGACAGTGCAACCAAGCCTTTTGTTTTTAATAAGCATGGTTGGATATAAAGAGAGATTCGCTTGCAGCAGCTCCAGTTTTGCCAGTTGAAACATACTTGCCCTGGCAAGCAAGGCTGTTGGCCTAGAAAGGGGAAAAAAAAAGAGTTGGGATTGTTCTCATCTGGAAGGAGAAAAGGTACAACTCCTTTTCCCTGCACCCGCCCGACGAGCATGATTGATTCAGAGACCCACAGTTGAAAGTGAGACCTTGAGTTCTCGTCTGTCCTCACTTAACATGCTGAAATCCTGTCTCTGCCAGGAGAGAGAACACCAAGGAGACCTTGTTCCCTACAACCCTCTGCCATGAAAACGTGCAGCTGGGAAGTGCAGAGCTTCCTCCAACCCACTCATCCATTTGCTGTCCCCAGTGGGCTGGGGAAACAGTGCTTGGAAACCTTGCTTTCCAGCATCGTTTGTCTTTAACACAGGAAATGTTCCCCACCAAAATGGTTCTGCCTTTCCATTTTTCCCACACAGCTAGATTTGCTGTATTTTATTCCTCTTTCTAGTAATACAAATCTTGCTAGAGGCTCCAGGGGTCTCTCAAAAGAGACAGCTTTTGGGGAGCTGAATTATATACACTCCCCCTTTTCCTGTAGACACCCAGCTCCTTGGCCCTGATCTCCTATATCCCACTCTGAAGGTCAAGAAACATGGGCAGGACCTACCAAAGCCCGCTTGATGTATTCCTCTTGGGCATGCTTAAGGTTCTCCTTCTTGCCACCCCAGGCCTTGAGGGCAGAAGCTTGCAGGGCACGGCCATAGGAGAAGGTCAGGGCCCATGGCTTGTGCAGGGGGCAATTATTGATGGCATTCAGGTTGATGGAGGCCTCTTCCTCACTCTGGCCACCAGACAAGAAGGTGATTCCTGTGACCAGAAGGCAAGGGTTAGGAGTCTGCACATAAAGACAGAGTTCAGGGTAGTGGAAGAAAGGACAAAGAGTTTCCACTGGAGGAGGTTCATGGTACAGAGATTTAGGAAAAGTTATTCTTTCCCCTCCGTACGTCTCTCGAATCACCACCCCAGTCCTCCAGGAATCCAGCTAAGTGGATGATATGCAATGCTTTTAAATCGGGGTGAGACAATGTCCCAGTATAGGATGCTCTGCAGGTGGTGGTGCCAGATCAAAAGATTGGCCCATATGCATAGGTCATGACGGCAACATGGTGGCTAACAAAAGAACACTCCTATTTCATCACCCACAGCAGCAGCAGCTACACAGCTCCCCGGATTCCTGACGGTTGGCCATGCAGACTGGGGCTGATGTAAGCTAGCGTTCAAAGGACTCAGAAGGCCCAAGTGACCTTCCAGGGCTGCCCTGTTGCCAAAGAAGAGCTTGAGTCTACAAGTTCACTTGCTCATCAGAAACTAGCAGCAAGTGGGGGCCCGTCCCCTTTTCTCACCTGGCACAGCTGGGGGCACAGTGCGGCGCAGGGCGGTCACAGTCGCCATGGCAATTTCCTCAGCGGTGTATTTGTGGGTGCAGGCATGGCCAGCTGTCACCATGTTTGGCTTGAGCAGGGTCCCCTCCAGGTAGATGTGGTGGTCGCTCAAAGCCTTGTACACAGCAGCCAAGACCTGTAGCAGGAAATGGTGTCAGAATTGGACTTTCCATTCAAATTCCGAAGACAGGAAGCACATCCCCAGGCAGAGGTGGCCCTGTGTGTGCTGAGCCCCAGCCATTTTGAGCAAGTCCCCTGCCATCTCTCTCACCTTCTCGGTCACATATTGGCAACGTTTAAGATCGTGGTCACCGTCGGGGAGGATTTCAGGCTCCACAATAGGAACAATTCCATTCTGAAGTTAAAAAGGAATGGGAGGGGTAAGTAATCCCAAATAAATAATGGCACACGATTAAATACTCCCAAAATCCAAATATATTCTTATATTTCTTTTTATATATGTCTTTTTCCCTCTTGGAAGCAAGCCAACATGGCTCACAAGTCATTTAATACAAGTCATCTAGTGATCCTGGCTGGATATAAATGTTTTAAATCAATCAATCTCCTCCCCGTTTTTCCTCACAACAACCCTGTGAGGTAAGTTAAACTCAGAGTCAGTGCCTGGCACAAAGTCACTCAACGTGACACATGAGCTAGGTGGAGTCCCACAGCCAAACCAATCAGCAAGAAAAGCATTTAACCAAGAATCTAACAGAACTCCTCCTGCTAGATGTGTTTTAGACAGCTGCAAGGCATCTTGGCCTGCTGCTTAAGAGCTCCTCGGTACTTCTAAATCCCTCCTAGTTCATGCACCGCGTGGCTGGCAGTGTCACGGGGTGGGGAAACTCTGCAGCCACATGTGTAGCTTATTCAATTAGCTGGTGCCCTCTTGCAGCAAGAGATGGGTACTGCAGCTACAGCCACATGTCTCCACCCATTGGCAAAAGGAGGACACTTGCTGTCCTTGGGAAATTTCCCAGAACTGTCTTTGTGGGAGAACACAAAACAGGAATTTCAGCATCACCATCTTGAGACACACTCTGCAACCAAACTAGGGCACTTCTTTTAGGAGATGCATCAAGAAGAGCCAGTGCGTCCTACCCCATCTTCCCAATCACAAGCGCTCACAACAGTACAGCCTTTAACTGGAGCTCTTGCCTGAACTTTTCTGTGTGCTGGGCATGTACTCAGTGCAACCTGCCTTAGGCTGGGTGGGACCTGATCCATTGGGCTTAGAACTGTGGGCAGTCGTTGCCTGAGGAGGAATCGAATCTAGATCTTCTGCAGGCAAGCTGTATCCTCTACTGTGGAGCTATGGCCTTTTACCATATGGCGCTGTCCTCCCACGGTACCCCAGTAAAAGGCTACCAGAGCAACACAGGCAGCCACTGTGCAGTTAAGATGCTTGGTGCCCACCTGCTGGCAGATGCTGGCATAACGGGCAAGTACGTTGGCATTCTCTGTGATGGCCAGGTAGGAAGGAGTGGTTGGAGTGATCTTCAAGACGCAGCGCCACTTAGCAAAGTCAGCGCCATCCTTCTTGTACTGGGCGCACCGTTCAGACAAGCCATCCAGACCTGCACAGGTAAAATGTGGTCAAGGACTCGGCAACCTACAGCCCAGCTCCAGATTTCCCTCATTACTTGTGCATCCTCTGATAACTTCTCCCTGCCACCAACCCTTGCACACCTACCCTGGGTGGTGGTCTCTCCATTAGTCCCAGCAAGAGGCACAACACCTTTGTCAACCTGCAGGGAAGTGAAGAAGAAAACCTGTCACACCAGTGAATGATCATGTGATTTGTTGAAGTATTTTTCCCTGCTAAGCCACACTTCCAAGCCTGCTATGAAGTCCTCTTGCAGAAATCTTAACATCTTCCCCAGTTTAGTGCCCTTCAAGTTGTTTTGGACTTCTGCTCCCATCAGTCCCAGCCAACATGTCACAGAGTCCTGGGAGTTGTAGTCCAAAATATGTGAAGAGCACCAGACTGGAGAGAAACATCAACTGCTCCCCTGCTTTTTTGTTTCTTTACTTCACTTGTGTGCCATCTTGCCTTATGAAGAGAGTTCTAGAGAACTTGAAAGCTTATATGGAAGTGCAGTCTGCAAAATCAAAATAAGTCACTGTGGTTTAAATGGTGAGCACATACGCACCATCCAGCTACAGCTGGTTGCATCTTCTGAACCCAACCAGCATGGCTTGTTGGTGCATCAAAACCACCCTTAAAATATCCCACGGGCTATTACAGGATTGTTTAACCCTCCAACAAGCCATGCTTATACCAGCCCAGCATTTTGTGAAAGCTGAGGTACCCAGTGAAGCTATTGTTGAGAGACGAGTTTTGGACAGCTCCTTAAATTAACCACTGCACCACATTGGATCTATGGACTGCAATATTTAGTCAGTTCATTGGGCTGATTAAAAAAACTGCCTACCTACAGTTAATGAGGCAAAGCACTGAACTGTTCTTGTTATGACAACCTATAACAATTACAGTAGAATTCTCCTTTCTCAGACAAGGGAGGATGCAACTTCTAATACAGTGACTGCTGTGACATGTGGAGGTATTCCCTAGATATAAATAGCATATGGTTTTTCTTCACAATTAGTTTATGCATATCCATATTGCTCAATTAAAACTTAGCACAGTTTTACTAAGATTTCTTTTAAAAAGAAATAGTCCTGTTACAAACATAGGGAAAATCTTTGTGGTTTTAATCTTCCCATAACTCTAAACTAGTGTCAAATATTAACACCCCCTTTTACTGCCCAGTGTCATCCACTAAAATGTCATGTGGCCTTCTTGAAGCTGTAACCACAGAATACAGGATCAGGCCCATCATCCAGGCAAGGAATACAGGGACAATTACAGAAGCTCCAGTGGTCCGGATTTCAAGATTGGCTTACCTTGATACCAACAACGGCGCCCTTGTCCTTAATGACCTTGGTGAACTGGCGTCCATCGTCAGCCTTCTGGTACATGGTCTCATGGAAGAGGATAACACCACCAATGCAAGGGTTGACACGGTCATCTGCGGTGAGCAGGAGCTGCCTGTAGAAGCGACGGTTCTCCTCAGTGTTCTCGGCACCAATGGACTGCAGGCGCTTGGCAATGCTGCCTAGGAGGCAGAGCAGATGTGGATCAATTGAGGAACTGATAGGCAGTGCATCCATCTCCTTTGAATGCTCCTCCCTATAGTATTATTATCAGTATCATCATCATTATTACATTTCTATACCACCCATAGCTATAGCTCTTGGGGTACTTTGCAACAATCATCACAGAATGATCCACTCAGGTCACCCATCCAGATTCTAACCAAGCCTGACCCTGCTTAGCTTCCAAGATTAGACAGGATTGGGCACTGCAGGCTATATGGAAGCTTTTATGCTTTCACTCTCCCTCTCCCCCACCTGGCAGCCTGAACAGGCATTACTTACCAGTGGATTCATCAGCAGCAAGGATGCCTTTGCCAGTGGCCACAATGCGGTGGGCAATGTCTGCCAGTTCCTTCTTCTGCTCAGGAGTCAAGGCTGGGTATTGGTGAGGCATCTTGAATAACTAAACTGGAGAAGGCAGGGAGGGAGCAGTCAACAGCCTGCCAATATAGTCCCCTCGTGCCCTGTTACTTTTTCTGCCCCATCTTTTATGCTTGGCAGCATGTAGGAGGCACCCCGGTTTGACCCATAGCCTTGAAATGGGGAGGAGAGGAGAACTTTACGGTTCTTTCACTCCCTCCTGTCACAAAGATCAGGAGATTCCCACTAATATCAACAGTGGCTCCGATTCAAAGCCAGAACACCCTGCCTGGACCTTGATCGCAAGGCATCCATCGGTCCCCAGGCTGGAGTTGAAGGGCATTGTATTCCAACATGCTTGCAAGACATCACATTGGGGAAGGCTGAGCCGGGTTATACTCCAGCCCACGTAAACCAAGTCAAGGACGTTTCAAGGACAGAAGAAATAACCTTTTATTCTAACCCAGCCGTCACCCCAATTTTCCAGAGACCAGTCCAACACAACCGCATCACCACCACCTACCTTCCCGTCAGCAGTAAAACAAAGAACAGTCGTTAAATACACCCCTCAAAGGGCAGGGAAGGGGAGAGGTTAAGCAGCGTGGATTTCTTTGCGATAAGGGCCCTCTTCCTTCCTGTTAGAAAATTATCTGGACCCCTCTTCCCCCTACGCAACAATCGCGCATTAAGATTTGACACGTGACTTCATCTCCTGCTCCCCTCCCCCACCCCCACGGCTTGCTCTTCTCTTCCCGCGTGCCTTACCGTCTCCATCGCACATTTATATAAAACGGAAGGGTTTTCTTTTTTTTAGGAGAGGGCGGTGGAGAGAGAACGAGAACATCCACAAACGTCCCCCGGTCGCCCCTAGAAAGAGGCTCTATTTTTATCCTGTTTCTCCCCATCGCACACAAAGACCCTTCCTAATCTCTAATTAAAGATGGGTGGCTCTTTACCTCGGAGCGGGTGCGTGGAAGAAAGTTTGCAGCTGCTGCCAGGAACGAGAGGCGGGATGCGCGCGAGCGAAGTGCGAAGCTCGAACCGAATGCTGAGCAGCGCAGCGTTCCAGAATCGAACGTCATGCAGCTCAGCCAGGCGGAAAAGGGTGTGAATTGACTCACTGAGGAGGGGGAAGGGAGGAGACTTAAAGGGCCCGAGCCCTCCCCGGTATATTGAGGAGGTATTTATTTCAATAGTGGGGAATGAAGGGCGACGTAGCAGGACAACTTTCCCCCTACGTTTCACGCGCAGAAAAGAGATGTAATGCACGCGGTCTGACCAGCGATCGGGTACTTAACGTTCGGGAATTTGCCTACATATGGAGTGGTATACAAATACTGTGCACAGATGTACAATTAAAATAAAGGTTAAGACTATGAAATGCAATGCCTGCTTTTAGAGGGAAAACATCGCCAGATCTGCTTTTATACTTACAGTAGTAACACAGTTTAGAACCTCCATTCACTTAGATACATGTCATGAAAGGGTCAAGAAAACCACTTTTTAACTACCTAACTTGTCAACATCAAAAATTAATACGAAGAGATATACGATTATTGCTTTGCTCCTATTCTTAAATAGTTTCTCAGGTGTGTACGTGGGGGGAGAGGGGACAAATGAACCCAATTACTGTGCAACTGTAGGACTTTTCTCCCTTTGCATCCCCCTCAAGACTCCAGTTTCAGCATTGACCTTTCAAGGGGATACCTGATCCCCCACCTCCACTAAGTTGTCCTTTTCTGAAGGACACACTGCTATTTCTGGATCCCTCCAGCCCATGAGTGTAGGGGCTCAGCTGCAGAAGAGAGGCCTGGGCTTACAGTGATGGAGAGAGAAAGTGGTGTGGGAGTGATAAGATGGAGCTAGTGGTATGAGATAACTGGAAAAGGAAGCATGGAAATCAGGATGCCTGCAATCTCTCAGAGAAGCTGCCAGTCAAAGCACATATACAAGGAGCGGGAAGCTGCTCTGAAATTACTGCATTTAACTCCAGGACAAATATTGTCATGCAGCACCCAGTAAAGCTGTGGAATTTACTGCCACACACAATTTAATAATGGTGACCAATCAAGCTAACTGGACATAGGTAACTTTATGGAGAGGAATGTTCTCAACAGTTGCTGGTCATGGTGGCTACGTATTAGTTCAAGTATCCAGAGCAGTAGGTTTCTCAGTAACAGTTGCTGGGGCACATGAGTGCACACTCATTGCACACTCACCCTGCTTTATAGCACTCCATGTCGTGCAAACAGAATGCAGCTTAGAGAAACCTTTGGTCTGATTCAAGGTGGCTTTTCTGCTTTCAAGATCAGGCTGGCAGATAATCCAAAGCAAGGACTGACAAAGCATATTCTGAATTGCCTGGGAAAATAGCAGGGACCTGTGCAATGAAGCAGGATCCGGCTTTTTGACATGGGGTGGGGGGGGGCTGCAGGGTGTTTTTTTTCCCTTAATAGGCCCAAGTGCCCAGTTCTGCAGTGGGCACCCTGCCAAGAATCATGTACATACACCATGTGATCTTAGACACTGAGTCAAAGATGTCACAGGTAGCTAGTTGCTCAAGCTGAGAAACTAGGACTGGGGAAGGAAATTGAGAGTTGTAACAGTGACTTAAATGATTGTCACTTAATCCATCCAGCTGTCCAAAAGGGCGGGGGGGGGAGGTATCATCTGAACCCCTATGAATCCTCTCCAGAGCTTAACCTGAGTCAGCATTTCTTCCCAAATCCTGTCTTCTCTCCGCTCTGTTCTTGTGCAGGAATACATTAAAGAAAATAAGCATGGGCAGAAATGCCTTTTGCTCAAGGCCAAAGTTGCTGGCGCTCCAGCCAATCCCATTTTAGAAGTAAGGGAGCAATCCTGTGCATGTCTAGCCACAAACAAGTATTATAACTCCCAGCGTTCCTCAGCAGTACAGCTGAGAGGTGTAGGACTTTCCTTCTGCCTAAATATGCATAGGATATGCATAAGAACACTATGGAGCCATTGCAGTTTCCAACTAGGGTAACTTCAGGTGCAATTAACCCACACTGAAATGATGCCGCTGTTATTTGCAATAGGTGTGTTTTTAGTTCTAAAAGGAGCATTTTCACATACTCTTGACTGCCTGTTTGTAGAGGGAGAAGCAGGAGCTCATAACTCCTGAAAGAGTAATTCTGTAGCTGGGTGTTAAGATGCACCCCTTGGGGTGGGGTGGATATTAGCACTGTGGGACATCTGTCAGGCTAGGGGGCTGCTGACTGCTGTTTTGGCTTGAGCAAGTCTGTTAGTCCAAGCAGCAAATGGTGCAGAAGTAAGAGAAAGAAGTACCGACAGGTGGAGTGAATATAACACCCCAACTCCTGGGAGGTGAGAGGCAGCTGCCATTTGATTTATGACTGGAGAGAAAAAGCCAGACACTGGTGAGGCGAGTGTATCATGGGAATACGAGCCCTCTCGCCTTTGCCTCAGCTTTCCCGAGCCCACTCCAGAACGTTATCGGTAGGTCAGTCCATGCCTCAATCCCAACCGGGTTTCTCTTGGGATAATTACGGTAACAGCTGAGTCACCGGCCTTTGTGTGCAGGGAGGCACGTAGCAGCATAGGGGCTCTGGGGGAAGCCCTCTTTCCCCCCTCCACCCCTGCCTCCTCCCTGCTGCCCGCAAGCGGGAGAAGCTGCCCGGGGCTGCTGCCAGAGCCCCGGGCTTTAAAGGGCAGAAGTGTCACCAGCAGGCTCACATTCCTCCTGCAATTCAACGACGCCCCACGGCCCCCCTAGCAGTGAACACCCCTTAATCGCGTCACCTTTCCTCCCGCCCACACGTATCACCTTATTCTAGTAAGAGCATCGCTTTCCCCTCAGCCCGCCCGCTTGTCTTTAATATCTGCAGAACAGGCAACCCTTTAACAGATAACGCTCCTCCCCCTCCCCCACATACCCTATCACCTCTTGCTTTTCCGCACCATGTTAGAATGGTGGAGATTTTCTGCATCACAGGTGCCTGTTCAACAGGTAGAGCTTTCCCCACTCAGCTTAGATTTCTGCATAGTGGGCACTTGTTATACAGGTGGGGGTGGAGGAGAAACCACAGCAGCGGTTAGCCTATTTGTTCCCCATTTCTGAACACAACCACATCCTCCCCCTCCCCTCCTAGCCAGTATTTCAGTGAGTCTTAAACCTCCCCCCACCCCTGCTTCCAAGGAGTGTTGCCAAGGCAGACACCAGCTGAAAATATGAGAACCCTTCCACATGCTTTTCCCTTCCCCACACAACCAATAACAACAAGCCTTGTGGCAGATTAATTGCAAAAGAAGCCTCCATGGACTCAAATCCAAGGATTGCACTCTAGCTAAGAAAACTATCCCTCTAGAAGCAGTTACCCCAAAAGACCAGGGCAGCAGGAGAGCAGCAAGCAAAGCAATTCATTGGCATGCTCCTTGCAGAGAACTATTCCTGATTGTCACAATACAGTGGCATACACAAAAGCAAAGCAGACCCTCTCCCAAGGAACTACCACATCAACAGAGCTAGGAAATAGAGCACTGCAAAGATACCATCTCTGATGTGAGCCACCTTCCCCAGCTTGGTGAGCTCCGGATCTTATATTACAGTTCCCATCATGCTTATGATGGGTGTTGTAGAACAATGCATGGGGGCATAGTCCAGATGGCCTCTCACGTATGTTTAAGGGTGTTTTGACAAGTTAAGGAACTTCTTTAGTCTGGAGATTTTTTAAAATGTAGAATAGAAAGCAGAGGCCTGGATTTTTTAAAAAAAATATCAAGATACTGTGCATTAAGTGTACATTTTAGACTGAAGCTACAGTTATCAGTAAACAGGATCAGATGAAAATGAAGGAGAATTAAGGAGGAGCAAAAGAGGAAACAGATTTAAGCAGCAGTGGAGGCGGAGGCAAAGTGAGTCTACGTACTGGATGACCACTAATTACAAGAGAAAAACTGTAACGGTGCAGAACAAGGACACACCTCGAGAGGGTGGATTGGGCAACCGCAAGTGACCAAGGAAGGATTGAGACACACACAGCTGTGCAGCTACCAGGAGATTATACTTCCTCAAAGAATCAGCAATTGTACACGACTTTTGCAAGTCATTTCAGTGGAGGAAACAGCTGTGGTAGATAACTGGGGAGCAGGGTGTCCATTCCTCCCTTTAGTCCTAAATGCCATGACAGGAAAAGGTAGCTCTGGAGGGTTAATTGCACCTTATGAAACAAATAATGATGCAATTCTAGGCATGTTAAGACAGAAGAAGCTGCCCAATCATAGGATTGCTGGATAATGGAATAATAAAGAGCAGAGGTGAGGGAATAAGGGAGAGAAATGGGAGGACTGAGTCTAATATTTAAACCATCTGGTGTTACAGTTTCCTCGAGTAGCTGATAGACTTTAAGAAGGGAAAAGACACTTGTTTAAAAGGATTGAAATCCAGTGTCCATTTTTAGGATGTTCCAAATAAAGAGGAGGTGGGGGAACCCTTCAGAATAAAGCCATAGAAAGTTTTATCTGTTTTTGTACACCAACACACACCTCAAAATAATTTCTGCTGGTACATTCCCCATCCTCACATAGGCAGCTTTCTAACACAATGTCACACCAGTGGGACCCCCTGTGTCCACAGCAGTTGCTGCACCCCAACTTAATATCCTGTGCTGGCTTTCATCTCTCCTCAGCCCCCCAACTCATGTGACCCGAAGCCAGAAGCCTGCTTGCCAGCCTCTTCTCCCTGCTCCCCGTTACCGTCCTTTCTTCCCTGATTTCCCCACATACCGTGGGTGTAGCAGGGGCTCTGGCAGGACACGACAGCTCCGGAGGGCTCTGGGTGACTGGCAGAGGCTAAGCCAGCGAGAACGCTATAAAAAGGGGGGACTTGTGGGCGGGAGGGGCTGTGCTAACCTTCTCGCCGACCCCTGGCCTTTTGCAGGGCAGGCTAAATATAGGCCTCGAGTCTAGGAATGTGAAAGATGAGGCTCTTGACATTCCCTGCAGAGCAAGGAACAGCTAGAATCACGGGGCAAGGGCCTGGGAGACCTGTGGGTCACCCTTTCCCCAGGGTGGCTGCCTTCCAGCCCACAGCCCCCCGCAGCCACCACCACATACACGCTCTCTCCCTCTGCCTCCCAGAACACCCATTTTTGATGCGGATCTGCTCCAGCCCTAGGTCTGTGGCTCAGACTATACCGATACTTCCAGGTTACCTGTGCGACTCAATGCACATGCTATCCACCCTTTCCCCATGCCCCATATAAGGCTAAGTGAGAAAATTTCCATCTCCAAGCTCCATCTTGTAGGATGTCTCTCAACTGCTCCCCCCCCCCAATTAAAGCCTCCATTTGAATTCAATTCTGCCCCAGCCCAGAACCTCGTCTCCCACTGCCACCTGCTGTACCCCCAGGGAATTGCAACTCCACAACCAAGACATTCTGGTTGGAAAAGTCAGATTGTGAAATTCTCTCTCTCTCTCTCTCTCTCTCTCTGTGGGGGAGGTAAATGAATGATATTGATGGACTCAGCTCCACAAGGAACAGGTTCTCACTCTTTATGTCAGGGGGGTCGTGGTAAGCAGGCTTGCTACAGTGAAATATATAAACATGCCGTGCTCCCAACCTAGACCACAAATCACAGCTAATGCTGATTAGAATTGGGAAGCCTTTCATACACTCTTTCACTCTCTCTCTCTCTCTCTCTCTCTCTCACACACACACACACACACCACGATTATTCTTTTTAAGGAGGAACGAGCTGCATCAATCATAAAGATGCCGTGTCCTTTCTAGCAGGCATCTCACTCCCACAAGGTGGACAAGCGCACATCTTTCCATTCATTAGATGAAAACAGGCAGTCTCACATTACATAATATAAGCTGTGCCTCAGGATGAGGCACAAGCAAGCGTCCACAGGAACAAGATGTTTCCTTGCAAGAGGATGAAATTATACCCTGCAAAATTTTTGGAAACTGCAACCCACTCGTGTTGCAATGGCTGAAAGAGGTGGGTGTGTTTAGTCTGGAGTAGATGAGATTAAGGGAGGACACAACAGCCACCTTCAGATATATGGAGGACTGTCACATTTTTAAAAATTAGAACAGCTTTGTTTGCTGTTGTTGCAGAAGGCAGGACTAGAAACACGGCTGGACACGCCAGCAAGTGGACTTTAGTGAACAACCGAGAGAAACTGCCTAACAGTAAGAGCAGTCTGAGAGCAACAGAATTCCTTGGGAAGTGGATGGCTTCTTTTTGCTAGAGGTACTTAAGGAAAGCTGGGCAGGATGCAGTGCACTGTTGAACCTACTGAGCCAGAGGGCTGGAATTGAAAACCTCCAAGGTCCCTTTAAACTCCAGTTCTGAGTCTAGGACTATCACATATAAAGTAAATGTTGTGTTTAGAGATCTATAGACATGCTAATTCGGATGCACACAGAATTTTGAAAACATAACATGGCTATCCAAATTATATATTAAAACTTGTCCACCATCTTCCAAAAATTGTCCACCTTTGCACCGATGCCTCTTCCTGAAATTCTGAATATCCCACAGATGTTGGTACCAAAAAGGAAAACCTGGGATTTATCGAAAATGGTATTAAGCAGGGTGATGAGCTCCAATAAATCCGGAGGAAAAGGTACCGTACCTGCTTAGCTGGCACTGTTGGTATGCATGGACAATCAAACCGAGATCCTCACAAAATGCAAGGTCATGGATGAAATGAGACCAGCAGGTGGGAGACCAAGATGCCCCAAACAGCACATGAGATTTTGCTGCAGTCTTCTCCTGCCTACAGTAATAGGCTGTGAGCCAGTTCGCCATGGCAACATCCAAGGCCTGGCTCGTGATGCAGGTTACCACAGCAACACTGCCACTCTTTTCCTATATTCTCCCTCCAGCTAGTCCCTCCCCAGAAGGAGTAAATATCAGCAAGGAATAATCAGCAGGAAACTTTAATTAACAAGGCGGTTTGGAACAGACAATAAATGGTGCAGGGTTCCTATAGGAGGGAGGGGCAAGGAATTTTCGTCATCCCATCAAAGCCAAGCGCTTCTCCTGCCCCCATGCGAGCAAGGTCAACTGGGGGGAAATACACATGGGAAAGGGGTCACAGGATGCAGAGTAGCAAGATCTGGGAGCACAGTATTGAAGTCAAAAGCCACACAGGGCCAACAGACTGATATTCTTAGGGTCAGAGTTTATAGGGTCAACTATCACAGCATTTAAGAACAGTGAGTCAAGGAGTTCAAGGTGGTAGAAGAGGTCCATATCCAAGGTTTTGAAAATATCAGTGAACTGGATGATCAATAACTCCCAAATGGGCAGGTCAAAATTCAAGGCTCGTGTCAGGAAGTACAATGTTCAAGAAGCTCTCAGGTGTGGGTCAGAGTTCGGGGTCATGGCTGCTTCAGGGAAGGTCAAAGTTCAAAGGTTACATCAAATGCTCAGCTGGTTTCTTCAGAGTCCAGGACCTTGACGTGGGTGAAGGGGAAATGACCACAGCGCCCATTCAGCTCCCCTTCCCATTGGCCATTGACGTTCATCTTGGTGACAGCAATGAGGTCACCCACCTGTGGAGCATCATGGGACACAAAAGGATTCAGAAAGGAAAAGATTACAGGCTTATTTTTTTATCCGTTCACTCTTGAGCAGCCAATCTCCCTTCGCCCATACACTCCCTTCCTCTGGAAAAAGAAAAAAGCCACCCAACCTGCTGCAGCTTCTCATCTTACCTTAACTGAGGGACAGTTTCAAGACCTGTGTGTCCAAAATTTTCCTACCCAAGAAAGTATCAAGCAGTAGGATGTCAGGGACGGAGAATTCAAGCACCAATGACTTTTAAAACATTCCACAGAAGAGCTGGATATTGAAAGGGATCTTGTGGAAATATATACAGGTTTCTCTACCCTCCCCTACACACCCCAAAAGCCTAAACTCTTCAAGTACTGTGCATTTCCCCCCTTCCCCTCCACCACTCAGCATTTTACTAGACAAGCCTCCAAATGGAGTTATGCTACCTATGTATTTTATTCTAATTAATTTGCACGACTTATTCTCATGATCACAGGATGTCAGCTTGGAGCTGTGCTCACCGAAGTATCTTCATGAGACAAAGGGCATTGCCAAGTACCGATCTGCCGCATCCTTCCCCAATCAACTGCCCTTCAACTGTGTTGGACTGTAACTACAGCAGCCATCCTGGCTGGGAATAATGGGGCTTGCAGTCCAGCACATCTGGAGGCCACTAGGCTGGTAAAGGCTGCGGTAGATTCACCGCCATTGAGCATCCTTCTGTCCCACAACCACGCAGGATGCCGGGAGATCGGTTCACTTCCTGCACCCTCCCACAGTGAGTATTTCCCCGCAACTTGCCTCAAAGGCTAGTGCCGTCTTGTCACTGGCACCGGGCACCCTTCGCTGCACCGCTCTTGCTATGACCGGAGCGTGGCGGGGGGCGCCATGGCTGCTGGGGTGAGCATAGGGGCAGGGCTGGACGTAGGGCACCGGGATCATGCCCACGCGCCCGTCTGCGCGCTGGGCGGTCCACCACTGCTCCTCGGGCTTGGCCAGCACCCTCAGTGGCTCCCCTTTGCTGAAGGGCAGGTCTTCCTGATCTCGGCCTACAAAGTCGTAGAGGGCACGGACCCATTCGCCAGCCGGCGGAGGCTGGGCAGAGGCAGGCGCAGGGGCTACCACGCGGCCCACAGGGGCAACCAGAGTGGTAGTATCCAGGTAGTGGAGGCGGTAGAAATCCAGCAGGGCAGGGAAGCCATCGAACTCGTGCTCTCCGATCCGCAGATGCCCGGGGAGGGTGTTGATGATGTAGTGAGAAACCTGGGAGAGAGAGAAGAGCGAGGGAACTCGTGGAGATCACACCATGACCCGAAGAGAGGCAAATCCAACATCCCAACTCAGCGGTGCGATCAGGCCTCCACCCCGACAGGTTCTTCAGTCCCCCCAATCCAGCCCCTTTATCCACACAGTTTTTTCTCTTACAAAGCCACTGACGTTCGGAGCTCACCTTGGAGTTCTCGCTGACGGAGAGTACATAGTCGCCAGGGCACGTGGTACTGTCCCGTACTAGAAAGGTTCCATGGCGGTGGCCCTGGAGACAAGCAGCTGCTTCTTGCCGGCTCAGGGCCCCCATGTACCACTCATGGGCATCCCCAAAAGCCGACATGGCTTGTGGGAACATCAGATGGTGGAAGAATCCACCCCCCCTTACCGAAGATTATTCCCAAAAAAAATGAAACAATTGCCCTAGAGTTTGAGAGCACCTTGATAAAAGGAAGTTATCCTACTGAATGTTGTAGTGGCAGTCCTGTTTAGTAGCTATTGCTTCCTTCAAATTAGACTGTGACCTTCAAAGTGGCCAGACATGTCCCCCACTGCCAGAAATGAGGAAGGTTCTTCCTTATGTAGATTCACCACAATATCTTTACATCCCCAAATCATCCAGCTGTGTTTCCCTTGAGTTATCCCTTGCGCCCCCAAAACAGCAGTATATATAATAAAGAAGTCTCTGAAGAATGCAATTAATGTTTCTGTAATCTGCAACTTAATGCTTACAGTTGATCAGCTATATGCTACAGAGTTATGCAAATCCCTTGTAGTTCCAATACAATGAGGGTACACTTCCAAGAATTACAGATCACCTTTCCCTGAATAATCTATTTACTAAAAGTTTAATAGCTACTTAAACACAGATTCTAACAAAGAACATGAACATACAATATCATAGAATCAGTGGAATATATCTTCAGGGAAATATATAGCTCTAAGAAATCTAGTATCAGAAAGTTCCTATGAAGTAAGAGGGTACATTTAATGAATTAAATAGCCCACATAAATGCTGCCCCCCCCACACCAGCATCTAACAAGTCACATATGACTGCCCTCCCTCAAATTTGTACTTGCCCCACAGAGTAATCAGCACCTCCAAAATGTATTAGGACCCTGTACCTCTAAAGGGTGAGCTAACCTTTTTCATAACCTAATCTTTATCAAATTAGCATGCCATGTCCCCACAAAATGAATAGGACACCCTTTCTACGGAAATATGACCCACCATACCAATAAAATAAAATAAAATAAAATCATATGCTGACATAGGATCTTTAACCTAGAAAATGAATCGCGGGGATCTTGATCTGATTGACTCAGTCCCTCCCTCCAACGAACTGACCAAAATTACACACCCCCAGTTAGAGACTACTTTTGAAATACTAGACAAGATTATGCCCCAACACCCCTCCCTCAACACAAGACTTGGCCATCTACCCAACGAGCCTCAGTGCTGCAAAGTCACACACACACACACACACACGAAGTAGTTAACCTTCCAAAACTGGGCAGCACCCCAAAATGTCTATCCTATTCTCCCAAGCCGTTCTGCTTACCACCCTAGGAGGGTTTCTATGCATGCAAAGCCCCCGCCATAAGGCAGCCCCTCTGCTCCATCACAGTTCCATGCATGCCCTCTATTCCTGTCCAGCATTCCTTTAGAAGGAGCCCCCCAATACTGCATTGCAGCTCCTTTAAACTCCGCAAAACCACCTGTAAAAGCCTTTCTTCCCCTCAAAACACCCCCCAAATCAGCTGTGCACCCTACAAATGCTCTTCAGCATGCCACTCTGCATTAGCGCCACAATAAAGCCCCGTCTCCCTCGCTTGCACATGTCTTCCCGCTATGCCTCCTCTTCTCCTTGGGAACTCAACAGACCTAGTTTCCCGCTCCCCCTGCTGCAGCCTAGTACAGCCCCACTCCCTCCGCAGGGGACCCAGGCATCCTAGCTCCTGCTTCCCCGGCTCTAACCCATTAGAACCCAGGAGTTCTGGCTAGCAGCCTCCCCCGCCCCTCCTCTGCCTTCAATCGCTGCCCGCAATCCTGATTGCAGCTGCGGAAGGGCTGATGGGAAAGTGACGCACCCCCTCCCCTTTAAGCCATTGAGGGATGGCCATCTTGAGGCTTGGCAAAGCTGGCACTGAAGCCGCCGTGAAGGGAGCGCAGCCATCATGGCCACGGGAAGGCGCCCCAGTTCCAAGATGGAGATGGCTTGCAGGCTCGCTGCATGTGGCTGCAAGAGACACGATTATGGTTTTATGGCGGTGAATTCAGCTGCATTACTCCTTCTTTTGCTGTTAGCTGGATTGTCATTAAGTTAGGCAAAAGAGAAGGCGATGATCGTCTAATTAGCAACCGGAGAATGAGATTAACAGATGCTTGGCAGCATATTCAGAGGGGCACATATTTTGAACCTAGCATTAGAGGACTGGGTTATTTACGAATGCTCTTCCACAGAACAGGACCACCGCTTCTTATTTGCCTGTACTAATATATTAACCCACTTAGTCTTGTTTATAACTTTATTGATCCAAGGTTCAGACATCCTCTATTAGCATCACTATTTCATTAGCAACTTCCCGTCATCAAGACTGACAACTAAAGATAGATATGAAAAGCAGAGTGCCAGCATGATATTCTTCATTGGCTTGTTGTTTCTAAAATACAAGCCAAAACTTATTAGAGGCTAAGTGCAGTCCAATTTTATTCCATACTAGCCATTCATCATAATATAAGTGCAAAACTACAAACCATAAAGTGACTTAGGACAAAAATAATCTTACGAACCATTACAACATCCATGTGGTAAGGAAAGCACCTTTTATTTGTCATTAAAGTTTCAGAAGCTGAGAGAGAGAAAATTTAACTGCTACTTTGTGTTGTTGCTTTGCAGTTTGAGACCCACTTGAGCAAAGAAGTTAATCTCTTAATTGAATCTCTAGCTAAAACCCATATAAGCTACCCAACATGGTTCAGTGTTAGATCTGTAACATTATTTAGAAAGATGTGTAGTAAATTAGAAAGATATGCAAACAGACCTCCATGTCTTAACTATTAATTACAACATTTGTCAAGTTTTTTAAGGCATATATTTCATGCCTGTCTGGCCCCAGTTGCAATTCGTCAAATAAAACTAAAATCATGACTATAGAAGAATTATAGAACTTTAATGTCAACAATGAAGAAATTGAACCTGTGGAAGATGTTGTATACCATGGCTCAATCTTCATGTCAAAGGGAGATTGCAGCCAAGAAATGAGAAGACTGAGTCTTAGAAGGGCAGCAATAAAGGAAATAGAAAAGATAAACAAATACTAAGGATGTTTCTCTGAATACCAGGCCAAGATCATCCACAGTATTGGTATGAAAGCTGGACTATAAAGCAAGCCCACACAAAGAAAATTAATGAATTTGAAACATGGTGCCAGAGGAGAGCTTTCCGAATAGAAAGACAAGCAATGAGTCCTAGAGCAAATCGAGCTACAACTTGCCCTAGAAGCAAACAGGATGAAACTGAAGCTGTCATACTTTGGGCACATCGTGAAAAGGAAAGACTCAATGGGAAAGGTAATCGTATCAGGCAGACCAAATGTAAGATCGCTCGAGTGTATCAAGAACCACAGGCTTGCTTTTCCAAGAGCTGAACAGGGATATCAAGGAGTGGACATTTTGGAGGGCACTCATGCATGGGGTTGCCGTAAGTCAGAGGCAACATGTAATGACAGTAAAAACTAGTGCCAGGTACACTGGGAAGTGCCCCTATGAAGGTGGTGTAATGTTCTTTTCTTGTGCTTAAGCCATCCAGAGGCTTTGCCCAAGGACGAATGTTTAGATACTGTAGCTCTGTCACAGCAGAATTCCTACAATCCAGCTAGCAGAGGCTCCCTAGTGATCCTATTCCCAACTGGTCCCCAGCTTCTTCACATTTGCAGGTGTACGTAGCCTCTTTATGTGTGGGTTTGCCCACTGCTGTCAATTCCCTGTCCTGTGGAACATACGGGTCCTTTTTTAAACACATGCGTAAGTGCACAGAGGGAACAGTCCTGTTTTGCCCCATCGTTGCTGCTTCTGCCTGCCGTCTCGGAGAGCATGTTGCAGTTGTAAGCACGTCAGCGGTGCTCCCTAGGTTCTCTGTACAAGGAAAGCTCAGAGTTCTCCAATGAGGTTACTTTAGTGTGCTGCTGAACAGCTCAGGTCTTGGCAGAAGGCAGGTGATATGAACAAGCAAACTCAGGACTGGCATTAACTTTTGAAGATAGGTACCAAACAGATCCAGACAGCGTTCATTACAGATGGGCAACTGATGTGGTGTGAAGACCCAGCTTCAAACCCCTTCTGAGCGGTGAAGCTCAGTGTGACATGGGCCCATCTGTCTCTTAGCCTGATCTCCCTCCGAACCTTCTGGAGAAACAAAAGTGAGCTGAAAGATAGTAAAATAACCTAGATACAAATAATCTCATTTTCCCCTTAAGCAATAGCTAGTTAAAATCACTGTACTATCTGTACAGACAGGTGAATATAACTTTCTACATATACTTGCTGCCTTGTCTTCTATAAATAAGGAATTAATTTCATGTCCTGGAGAAGACAGTAGTTTCAGGCATGTTAGTGCTGAGTTATAATGTGGTCATCAGTTATATCAGTCTTGCAAATAGCTCTCAGTGTGATCACCTGTGCTGATAGAATCTCCTCCAGCCAGGTAACTGGGGAAGAAAGCTTTTGTTCATTGGAAGCTAGTGGAGTGAAATTAAAAAAGAATAAAAGCTGCTTGCACTAACACCATTCTGTCACCAGCCCCAAATGCTGAACACCTGATTACGCTAAACAAGAGTGAATGAATACCCATGAATACCTAAAATATTCTATAAATTTGATAACCTAATTCTCCATTGGGCAAATGTCTATTAAATGCCCTCCTTTTGCTTTCTTGTTAAAGACAGACATAGGATGTATACAACTTGCTTTATTATAAAATGCAACAGTTCTTATAAAAACAGTAATATCAAACAGGCATTTAAAAAAGCATTTCAAAAAGATAACAAAAAGTTAACAGAAAAGGAAAAGCAAATTTTCAAGTCTCCTTGCATCAGGATACTTCATTTTTGCCAATCTGGGAAGGACCCATTTTATCAGCCCACTGTTTGTATGAAGACTCCTAAATCTTCCCACATTCCCAAATCCTAACTCTACTATTTTGAGGGCTGAGGTCCCTTAACGCAATTTGATCTCAAAGCAAATGCAGTTGATGTTCTGACAGTCTGGGGGCTGATAGGTGCAGGCACAATCACAGAGTGGACACAAGTGAGGAAAGGAGCAGGTCCCTGGTCCCCAGACCTGTTGATAAAAGAAATCATACACCGTTAACCCGCAGAACCATCTGCATCGCCAGATTAATATTCCCTCTCTACCACCACCACTTATTTCCAGTCTGATCCAATATGCCTTTCCCTCTTCTTCCAAGTAAACAGCAATCCTCTGGCCTTTGGACAGTGTCTGAAGGGCTACAGGATATTCTGAATTCTGAACTGTGACATCAGAGACAGCATTCTGACTTTGAAGCTGGGAATCAGCACTCTAGTCCCACTTCCTCCTTGCAGCTGGCATGAAAAGAACTGTGCCAACTTGCCTCTCCAAGGTTGGCAACACAACTTCAGAGAAGGGGGAAAGGAACCTGGAGAGGCCAGGATATGAGCTACCCTGATGCCTGTACAGCTTCTTTCCATTCCCCTCCAACACGCCCCAGTCAGAGGATCAAAAAAGCTACTCTGAATAGTTTGCACACTTAGGGTGTTAGTAATTAACATGTACTGCTGTTTTGAAGTTTTCTTTGCCTAAAGCTATTCAGGTGGCTTGTTATCTGTCAAGCCAGACTTGATACAGGCAGTTGCACAATTTACAGCCTTTATTACTCATGCAGGTAGAATTAGTTTCACATGAAGAAAAAATGTACTCCAGAGTTTTTGCATTTAAGAAAGCAGACACTCCTCATCTAAAAAGTCCATTAAAAAGTGTTTGCTATCAAGCCCAGAATTTGAGCATAGCTTCTCAATCAGTTACTCTCACATGTCCCACCACACTCACACCGGTAAACAGGAGGAATGCCACCCGTTTCAATGTACAATACCCTGCAGAGGTATGCATGTTTAGGCAGAACTCCTACTGAGTTCATTTATGGTTCACTCCTAGAAAAGTGTGCACAGGATTGTAGCTTTAATTGACTCATCAGTTCAAACTCATTATCTGACAAATTGATTAAAGTTTGCCTATGGGGAAAAAAAACAATAGCTTTGAAGACAAAAACAGCATTATTTCTTGGCTTCTGAATGAAGTCTGCATCTATTGCAGCAGGCATCTTCTTAGAAATGGCATTCTCTTCTGTGCATGAGAAAAGGAAGAGTGCCTCACCCAAGAAGATGGCTGCTACCTGGAAGTTTCTAATATTAACAAATAGTTGGCAACTTAGAAACAAAACATACTGGGAGCATCTTTTTGATTGATCAAAATCTTTTAAACTGATGATTCAACTCAACATTGCTGCTGCTGCAAATAGCCATAGAAATACACAACTCCTGATTTTTTCCATAGCCAATAATTATGTTGGCTATTCTGGTCTTCATGGGACGTGGGTGGCACAGCGAGTTAAACCGTTGAGCCACTGGGCTGTTGATCTGCAGGTCAGCAGTTCGAATCTGGTCATGGAGCGAGTGCCTGCTGCTTTGTCCCAGATCCTGCCTACCTAGCAATTCAAAAGCATGCAAATGCAAGTAGATAAATTGGTACCATTTCGGTGCAAAGGTAACAGCATTCCATGCACCTTGGTGTCTAGTCGTGCCAGCCACACGACCATGGAAGCATCTTCAGACAATGTTGGCTTTTTGGCTTACAAATGGAGATAAGCACCAGCCCCAGAGTCTGACACAACTAGCACACATGTGCAGGGGAACCTTTACCTTTAATTCTGTTCTTTATTCAGAAGTTGAAGGGACAGAAATACAGTTTACTGGACAACCTATTCCCTTCATAAATGGTCAGGGTCTACAGTGTAGCTGATGCCACCTAGTATAGGATAAAATATAATTATCACTAATCCCAGGCCTAATCCATCCCAAAGGCTTTCAGTAAGCCATCACTGCTCTGGAAAGTTAACATCCTGTTCTGTCCTGAACATCTCTCTCTGTTTCCTTAGTGCAAAGTAACGGAGCTGTGCCCTCTCATAAAAAGACTGATTTCCCCCAATATCTAAGACAGATGAAGCCTAGCCATTACCACTCTCTAAGTTTTTATCACCTGGAAGCCTTTTGCATGAGGCTTCAGTGAGGCCCATTGACTTTGTGGAATACAAGTGATTGCCTTTTTTCATCAGTCAGTTACCTTGAAAAAGAACATAAGCTGAAAAAACTTACATTAGTGCAGGGACAGCAGTGATCCATACAGTGGGCTCGGGAAGGAAGGGCACAGTCACATGATTCTGCGCAACCCATACAGCATTCACACACACTTGGCCAGGACTGCTTTTCGCAGGAACAACAATTGGCACAAAGGCCTCGGGCCTGGGTAGCAATAAGGAAAGAAATACACAGCTTGACCCACCAGATATCCAAGCAAAGACGCAATCTCACCTACACTGTTTTTCATTGCTCTAGGTGCCTCCAGTTTATTTCTTAGATTTATATATTGCAAGTAACCCAAAACTGGGTGGCCAGACAACAATTCTGAATTTGTAATTTTGTGTCATTTTTGCTTTTTAAGTAATCCAGATTGCTAAATCAGCAATAATGCATGGTGGGAAATGCAGTTTGGGGAAAAGCCAAGCCTACCGTGGAAAACTGAGATTAATCTTTATATTTCTTACCATCAACTTTTGGGACTGTCCAGTAACACTGGCAACTAGCGCCAGAACCACAGCTTAGTGATACATGTTCACCTTCCCTTTTTGCTTGCTCCCTAACAGACTACTGTTCGCATGATGCACTGTGGTGCATGGTAAATGCTGTTACTTTAATGTAATATGGGAACCATAGATCTAACGTCTTTTATCAGCCACCTCTAAACCTCCAAATATTTTGCTGTCTCCATCCCATCTTCCAGTTACCAGCAGGCACTGTCGGAGGACCAGGACCAGGACGAGGAGCAGCAGGTAGGAACCGACAACCAAGAAAACGATGGCAGGGAGGGGCAGGAACAAGGTGGCAGCAAAAGGGAGGTCTGGAGGAGGGCTCAGCGATGGAGTCTGTAGGGTGAAGAAGGGAAGCTGACAGTACAGAGTGGTGAGGAGCAGGAAGGAAGATAAAAGGTGTAACACGGATGAGCACTGCAGTTCAATTTGTGACTTCATGCCAAATATCAACTAAATATCAGAGAACCAGCAAAGACAAAGTTTCAGTTCTGACTAGATGTCTATCCACCAAATAGGTTGCTTCTCTGACATTCAATATATGTTTGGAAGTCAGATGAGCTCCCTTCCCTTAACTGCAATTGTACCTACTGCACAACAAGTTGATTTCATGCTAACTTTGGCTATCTCTGGGTCATAGAGAATCAATTACTCAGAATACTGATATGATTCCATAGTAACTATAAAACCACCCAAGGAGCCTTTGAGCTGATGAGCAGTATAAAAATATAATAAATACAATTCCAAATTTAGATTTGAAAGCCTGGCTTCTAAACCAGTCTCAGCCAATTCATAAGTAAATATATTAATTCCCATGGCCAGCTGGGAGGGAAGTGAAGGGCAGCCTGAAAGAATACAAATGTTAGGTTGGTGCTTTACTTACTGACATTCCTCAGCTGGGGAGGGACTAGGCTTCAGCCCCTAGAGGGTCCATGGATATCAAAGAGCCTTAAGGAAAAGAGAAAACATTTCAAGCTACTACTGGCCTGGACTTGTTTTCTTCCCACTATTAATGCACCAGACTCTAACCCACAAATGCAGTCTCTTAGAATAGACCAAGAGTGGTCAGGGATTACCACACAACAAAACCAAACTTCCTTTTTCCAGCAAGCCTTCATAAGCATTCATTCCAAGCACAGATTTCAAGAAATTCTGTCAATCCTCTCAAGGTTGGTCAAAGAGCAAGGCTCCAAAGCTATTAAGTGATCATATATACTAAGATACTTATTTGTCTACATGCACTTCATTCATCCATATTAGTACCTAATCTGATAGAATATTTGCAGCCCAAATTCAAATTTAGGAGTCACTTGGATAAACCAGTTAATTAACATTCTTGTAATCTGCCCAGAGAGCTTAGGCTATGGGGTGATATAGTAATGAAATAAACAACACCAATATGTTTTATGTAGGAGACAAAAAAGCTCAATACTTGTTCCATTTCACAATTTCTCTGCAAAATCCTCTCCCCACACTACACTCCTGTTCATGAAAAATTTCCTTTTTCCATAAATAGATAAAAAAGTATGCCTGAAATAGGCCTTCCTCTATCATTTTAATACGATTCCAAGACTATCATATACCGTTGTTAATATTAATCATTCAGTGTCCAGCTTTATTAATATTACTCAGAGTGGGAAATCTTCACTCCCAAATTTCAGAGGATGACAAAGCCCATCTCCACCTATGTCCCAGCTTTCTGAACATTAATATATCAGATACAGTTCTTAGGCTCTAAAGCCCACGCAGTCAAAGAGCTTACTGAGTTGCCTTGGGGACGGGTCACTATCAGCCTAGCTTACAGGATAAATTGGGGGTGGGGAAGGAGAAGGCTGTACGAGTCTGAGTTTCTTGAGAAAAGCGGCACATAAAAATAAATAAATAAAGCGGCGCTGTTGCCTTGGGAACCAGACCTCAAAAAAAAAAAATCTACGGGTGCTCGTTACGACCAAAGTTCATCAAGCTCTTGTGTCAGGCCCGAGGAAGTGATGCACGAAAGCAGGACCGCTACCGGAAGTGCTTCCCATGACACCAAGCGGTGCAGCATGCTTGGAGTCCTGCCGCATCGTGTTCTCGCTATTAACTTTCCCCCGGAAATGCAGCGCTTGCACCAGAAGTGACATCATGGAAAGAAACGGTCTTTTCCATCCATATAGTAAAGGAGGGGGGAAACAACCTCAATGTAGACTGAGAATTCTGAGTTACTCTCACCTGCAGTAATCCCCCATATCAGGATACAATATGCTTCCCAGTATAAAGCTGCATAATCACTATCAGGCCTTTACTTCGTCTTCGGTTCAACCCGAAATGCCCTGGGAATCTCTCATGATGGAACCATTCTTCCGGCTGAGGCAAGCCCACCCCGCAAAATGGGACGGTTCTGTAGAAACGCCTCGGCTCATTGTAGCAACCAATCAGAGGCTGAGGAGTGAAGGGTCATGAAATGCAGTGTGAAACAGGAAGCCATGTGTATGAAAAGTTCGTTAGGCCGGTAGTGCACACGCAACGCATGCGCAGATCACTCGCTTCGTCCTAAATTCTTTGTCTTGGCTATGCTGTGCCCAAGACCCTTCCAGCGCATGCGCACCAGAGCCTGGAATGAAGATCACAGCACTTTCTAAGATTCACCCGTGGACACGGACTTCTGAGTTTATTTTCAGCCCCAGATTTTAAAACGTTTTAAATTGCCAGAACCTTCCTGGACCCTGCGAATCTAAAGAGCATCAGAGTTTTGTATGTAATAACGAGCTGGACTCGAGCTGAGAATAGGCGGAGAGGGGAAGGGGAGGTTGAAGTAGTTTAAACAGACTGACAATTGCTGCCATCGGAGAGGTGTTCTGCATGGAAGGTTCGGCCTAAAAATCCAAACCAGTCTTAGCCACATTTATAATCAATCCACAGTGTTAAAAGCTGGACTGAATTCCAGGGCTATTGTGACCCCCACCCCCGTCGAAACTGCAAAGGGAGAAAATAGTTTAGCATTAGCAAAATAATATAGAAAGCATTTTTAAAGGAGAGGAGAATTATGTAAGCCTCCTTGAGTTCCTTGCAAGAGAGGCAAAAGTGGTATTATAATAAAATGAACCAATCAATAGACAGACTTAACACAGTTACTCAATTAAGGGAACATGAATGGTCATTCTTCACTTTTCCTATCTCTACTCTGAGGGCGTGCTGCAGTAGTAGACATGCGCAAACAGCCTCTCTTCTGTCGGGCCCGCCCCGCACTTTCACGCTCTAATGCGGACAGTTTGCCGTTGCCACGGAAACCACCAGCTCGCGCCGAGGCGGCACCAGCAGAGGGCGGGGGCTCAGCCACGTAAACGATACACAGCATTAGGCTAGTCGGGAGGAGCAAGGGGTGGGTGGGAGGAAAGCGCAGGCGGCTAATTGGCTGCCGTGCCTGGAGAGCACGGGCGTATCACTTCCTATAAGTGTGCTAATAGCCACTAGTTAATTAGATGATCTGCAATGTGGGATTGAGGCAAACACTCACATTATATTCAAAGTTACTAGGTAACGGGGGCGTGGGAAAAGGAGAAAGACGGGAAGGAAGAAAGTTGCCAATATAATTTAAATATATGCAACTCTGCGCACGAAATCATCCAAATAATCTATTTAGCTTAATGAACCCTCATTAGCTATTTAGATTACTCATTCTTAGTTTGGGGAAAATATATTCTAAATTATGTCCATTTTTGGTAATATTAGAACAATTAACTTATATTTGAGTTCCTATTCAAACTTCCTTAATCCTTTTCACACTTAACTTTATGATCATTGCTAATTGGCTACTAGTTTTTTAAAAGTCACTATTTGGAAACCCTAATTAGTTTGTTTGAAATTTGCAGCAGAATCCTGCACATTACTCAGTAATAAGCCTCAATGAGTTCAGTGGGTTTACTCCCAAGTAACTGTATCAAATTACAGATAATACCAATTTTGGACTTACTTTAATTAAGCTGGCTAAAAAGCTACAGAATATGGCGGGTGCCCCTGGAAGAGTTCTTAGTCCAATCCTAGTGTTTAATTTGCTCTTAAAAACAAAGCATTTGAGTAGCTGTTAGGGATCATGCTTTATACTGCTTTGTGTCTTACCTAAATAGGCAAGGAGGGACTGATTGTTGGGCCCCTAGACAGCAACCAACCAGCTATGGGATTCAAGGCCAGAGGCTGCACTCTGGAGGTCAGAACTGTGAATCCCCCCCCAGCCCCACTGCTGTTTTCTGAGTCTGAGGGGAGATGTTTTGTGGGGCAGGGAGGGGAGGAGATAGGATAGCAGGTATTCTAAGGTCATTCCAGCTTCCTTCCTTCCTTCCCCTGCCACAAATCAACAGCAACACAAATCAAAAGCCCATCTAGCAAAATTGCAGAGTGACAGGACAGGGAGGTGAAGATAACATCCATTGTCTTTCTACTCTCACTGAATGCCCATAAGCTTTTGGGAACCTAGGAGCATCTGGACAGGACTGCATGCTGAAGCATTATCATTAATTATTGCCTTTTAAGTTGGGGTGGACAACATGTCGCCCTCCAGAAGTTTTGGCCTATGACTTTCATACTCTCACTGTTGGCTCTTCTGGCTAGTGGGACTTACAGGCGAAAACCTCTGGAGAGCTACAAGTTTTCCAGCACTGATTTAAATTCACAGGTGAATAAACTGTCACAATCCAATACAGAATTAAGAGCGCAAGATCCTCAATAGTAAATAGTTTGACAAACTATTTTGTTAACAAACTAACACAAGTTTTATTTTCTTAACTTGCACTCAGTGTAATTGAATTGCTGCTAAGTCTATGTTAAATGTGTTAATAACTAATACTAGTTACTTAACCAGTAGCTTAGTGTAATCTCAACTGGTTAGATTTAAATTTGTTTTTATGGTTTTCCTGTCTCTCTTCCTTTCTATAAGTGTTGTAAGACACTTTGGGGATTCCTGTTGAAAAGCAGATGGAACTCCACTTAATAAATTGATCAATATTTAAACATGGTTTAACACCCTGATGCACTATAGAAGCAATATATCAAAGACATAATCAAGGAAGGTACTTTATATACCTCCAGGGACTAAAGGTTCTCTGACCATCAGCCCTTTTTGCCATGCCAGAAACCACTTTCAGAACTTCCCACCAGGGGACTGTTGTTCAAGAAACTTCATCCTTCTGGGGGCTCAGAATTGGCTGTATGTTGCCATGGAATACTTGCTAGGCCTCAGTTCCGAGGTGCTCTTTTACTGTGAATACTGTTCAAGAGCTGTAGTATGAACTGATGCAGTGCTTTTGCACCTGATTTCTTTGTAGTTCATATTACAAAGGAATATTGTAGTTCCTAATCTTTCTGGTCCACTGAAGCCAGCTGGATCTTACCATCGGCCCACAGCAGAGAGTGAGCAACAATATTTGGAAAGGAAGGTACACCCCCCCCCCCCCGCGCCTTGGTCGGCACTTCCTGTTGCTCTGGTACAAGGATCCCCGACCCAAATAATTGTGTATTTTATTCTATGTTGTGAGCCACCCCGAGGCTTCGGCAAGGCATAGAAATGTTTTAATAAATAAAAAATAATAATATCAGAAAGCCACCATTCAAGATGCAAATGGAAATGCAGAGGAAAGAACTAGCTGTATCATTTGAAAAAATGGCCAGTAGTGGCTTACAGTTCAGCACTGAAAGTCTGGGCTGTGTGTTTCTCTAGACTTTCTTACCTCTTTGCTTACATAATGATAAAAGTGAGATCTCCCAAATGCAGCCTGGCAACCATATTCTGAAATAGGGCATAAATAGTGTGTGAATTTAAGAATAGTCAATAGATTCAAGAATGTGACAAAATTTAGCTAACTTCTAACCCCATATATTACTATTTATATTAATATTGACATGGACTCCCCCCCACCAAACACGTTTGTTCCATTATTTTCAGTAGGAATGATTTAAATGTGTGCTTTCAGCTACAATTTTATACACACATTGAAATCATGGGATTTACTTTTGAGTAGTAGTGTACAGAATTGCTCTTCAAGCATCCTGTCGAAATTGATGGGTTTTAAGAATCTATAACTTTGGAAGGATTACATTGTTTCTTTAAAAACAGCAACTTAATTATTTCACATTTTCATGGAGTTTATTACATTTTATATGCCTACCTTTCTGCAAGGAGCTCAGAGTGGTACATAGGCCTTCCCCCACCCCATTTATTATTACAGCAACCCTGCAAGGTAGGTTAGGCAGAAAGAAAGGCTGACCCAAGTCATTCTTACCATGGTATGGAAATCTGAGCTCCCTACTCTAGCTGGTTTCAGATACTGTGACAGCTGCTAGAGACTGCATCATTTTATTGCCTCAGACATTTCTTCTAGTCAATTAATTGCATGCTGTGATTTGATCACTTAAGTATTATTAAAGTAGAGTTCTTGTAGGTTATGAGATTTCAATTACATCTTAATTAGCCCCTTAGGGAAAGATCTCTTGTCAACATGAAATACCCTCCATAGAGGAGGACACTCAGGATGGCTCAGGTGTCATTTATCGCTTTGGCTGTATTCACTAGACTGGTGGAGAGACAGGTGAGTTCGTTGGTCGAGGTTTAATATGTGCAAATCATTGATTTCAGTAAAGATGAGTTATCTTAAGTGAAGCAAAGAAGACTTCTGTTTTATCCAACAGCAGATGGAGAGGAGGAGGAAAGGAAAGGGAGGGGGAACAATAGGACACTCAAAAGATTACTAGAACCTTAGTGCTGGAAAGGACTTCAAAATTTTCTTCTGCGATCCTTAGGTAATGCAGAAAATATGTGCTCCAGCATCTTTGATAGGTGATCATCCAACCTTTGCTGAAAACTTCTAACAATGAAGAGTCCACCACCTTCTATAGCATTCTTTTCTACTGTCAAACAGCTCCTTTCATCGAACACTTTTCCTATCCTTTGGAGAGGCAGAAAATAAATGCATTCCATTACTTGTATGACAAACCTTCAAATATTTGAAGATGGCTATCATATTGCCTCTTAATAAACTACTAAAGATAAGCATACCCAGCTTCAGCCTTTCCTCAGAGGGACCTCAGGCCTCACTATGTTTGTTGCCTTGCTATGGGCACATTGCAGAATAGAATGGCTAGTTCAAAGGTCTCAGAATTTAAGGGCATGATCTTATTGGCTCTCGACATCATCTGGAAGACCAGAAGTTTTTTGGATTTGGAGCATCAAGGTCCTTTGCCTTCAGTGCTCAGACTCTGAAAGCCAAGACTTGCAGTGGGTTTGGAAAGAGCTGTGCTGGCTGGGCCTTGATGGAGGCAATGGGAAGAGGAGGGGCAGGCCACAGCGTTGCATCAATTTCCCCCAGTGCCCCAGGCACCTGCTTTCTCCCTCCCTAGTAGATGGTTAAATGCTGATAAGAAGCATTTGATAAGTCACATTGGCAGTGGGAATCACTGGGCCATACCTTACACCTTGCAATAGAATTCAGAGGCTGATCAGTCTATGCAATGGGATTGTGGTTTAGGGATTCTGGATAGGCATTTTGGTCTGATCCAGCAAGGTAAAGTTCTTATTCATGTTTTAAGCAAACAGTCCTATGTAAGCAAAAACAATTTTTGATTATGTGGATTCAAAGTTTTTAATACATTTAATCAAAACCTGGACTTGCTAACCATGGACTGGTTTAGAACATTACAATCAAACTGCTTTGGTATTTCAGACCAAAGGGGCCTTCTAGTCTAGGATGCTGTTGCCTTGTAGATGCCTCTTGAAGTCATCACAGTGCAGGCTTACCGGGCATCTGATATTAGAGGGTTCTTTCCTCTGTGAGTGGTACTTCTCTTTAGCTAGCTGCTGTAGCTAAGAGCCAAAGATGGTTTTAATTGCCAAGATTTATACATAAGAAAAAAACTTAAAGAACCAGTTGAATAATTGGCTTATCTTAACCAGTGAGGTTCTCTTATACAAAAACAAGCGAACTTAGAACTGACTTATATAGCAGAAGAGAGGAAGGGGGTAAAAGGCCAATTTTGTCTAGACAAAAACTCATCTCATTAATCTCTTAATCCCCTTCCCCCCTCCCCTGCCCTGCTTTTGCAGTTTTCCCTTCTCTTTATCTTGGGTTTAGCCACCTATCCCGTCCTCTTCTGCTCGCTGCGTTGGTTCCTGCTTCACTTTGGGCAAATGGAGGTCCTCAACGCAGTCTATGTCTCTGCCAGGTGAGATGTTTCCTGAACACTTAGGTTGTCTGTGGGTGTGAATGTGAGAGAACAGGGAGAAGAGAAAGAGGTCAGATATTAAGTCGTAAAACAGGGTTTCTGGGTTCATTAGGACGGGGTGGCCAGTCATTTGCTTTTGTTCTTGTTTTACTTGAACACACCATGGTGCAAAAGACGTACACTTAGAGTTGATAAACAGGATGCTTCTGAACACATTGTGAGCCTGGAAATGTGCTTGCAGTGCCAAAACTGAAGACCTGTCATGGACAAGACATTTTGGAGGGTTTTCATTTATTAGGGTCCTGTAAGTCAGAGATGACAGCACATAACAACGAACGAACATAGAACAGAGCTCACTAAAATCCACTCCTAGTTAACCCACACCCTCTTCATTTCAGCAGCTCAACTGCAGTGGCATTTTAAAATATTATTTTGCTGTTATTGTTTAATTGCTTGGTGTCCGAAACTCGGACGGACCTACTTCGAATCACCAGTAGATCCGATCCCGCCTCGGCCCTCCCCTGCCTCGGGAAACAGGTGCGCTGCGGTGCATATAGCCAGCCACAAGGTGTCGCCCGTGCTTTAGTTATACGGCTACTCTTCACGAGGCGCTCTCCCACCCATCAAAGGTCACATTGGGGTCACCCGCTCAGCTGTTGGAGGATTAGCCCTTAATGCCCTGCGAGGGGAAGGGGTTAATTAACTACTCCCACCACCCGATTTTGCCTCATTCCCCTTCACAGCCCGGCCCAGCCCTGATCCTCACGAACCAGGCCGGGATTATGGGATTAGCCCAAACCATCCTGTGAGCGGGACTTCCTGCCGAACAAAGGAGGGAGCGGGGAGCGGGCGAGTCGGGGCGCGGCATTCAAGGGGTTACATCCTGCTGCCCGTGGAGGGGATGCCCCTCCCACGCACCCCCGAGCTCACCAGCCGGGCCTCTGGCGGCTCGGGGCGGCGCGCGCGGAAACGCGGGGGACTCCCTGCGCGGGGCTCCTAGGGACATGCACGGGCGGGTCGCGCCCGCCGGCCGCGCCACTCCGTGCTGGCCCGAGCCTCCCGCGAGCCGCGCCCGCCGCCGCCCCGGAGCCCCGCGCCGCCCCGCCCCGCCCCACCCCACCCCACCCCACCCGCCGGGCTCGCCCTACCTGGCCCTGCCCGGCGGCCGCCTCCGCCCCTGCGCCTGCCCCGGCAGCGTGCCCGGCGAGCGCGGCCGCCCCTCGGCGGGCTCCGCGCCGAGCCGCCGCGCCGAGCCGCCCCTCTCGCTGCTGCGCCGCCCGTCTGCACGGCGCGCCACAGGCCACTGTCTCTTTAAGTTCCTCCCGCACTGTGCTGACAGCTGCTCCCCGCCCGCCTCCCTCCTTCCTCCCTCCCTCGGCTCCGGCTCCGGCTCCGGCTCCCTCTGTCTGCCACAGCAGCTCCGCTCGGGACCAGCCCGCGCACCGCTGCCCCCCGCCCCTCTCCGTCCCCCTCGCCCCGCGGGGACCATGCGCCTTCCCCGAGGCGGGCGCCCAGAGGGACCCTAGCCCCACGGACCCCCCTCCCCGCCTGTGCGCCCCTTCCTCCTCCTCCTCCTCCTCCCCCCACCCCCTCCGCCCCAACCCTGCAGCCTGAGCGAGATGTTTCACGCCTTGGTAGCAGGGGGCATTGTCTTCCCCGGCCTCTTCCTGCTGTCCAAGAACGGCCTCAAGTGGCTGCCAGGGCTGCGATGGGAGGAGGCCGACGCGGTCATCGTCTCAGCCAGGTAACCGGCGATGCAGCAAGGAGCGGAAGATGCAGCCGGGGTCTGGCAGTGGCGGGTGGCCCACATTGCGAGAGGGTGGGCAGGGGGTAGGCCTCTGGGTGCAGGGCTCGGAGTATGTCCGGATTTTGGCTCGCTTGTCAGGAGCAGGGTTGGGACGAGAGGGGACTCAGTGGGTCGGAGGGCTTCTGAGCCGGGGACAGAAGGGGAGTTTCCTTTGAAAGGGGAGTGGTAGAAAGAGGTTGGGCCGGGAACTCGGTGTCTTTCCTGAGTTCGCTCAGTGGGTTCAAGGATGGTGTGGCTGCTGCGAGCTGTGAGTCCTGGATCCGTGCCTGGGAGTGGAGTGGAGTGGAGTGTGCAGTGGCTCCCCTCTACAGAGTTGATTGGGTTATCCGCAAGTCCGGAGTCCTGCATTCCCTGGGAGAGGTGTACCATCTGGGCCTGTGTGAGCAGGAGCTGCTGGGTCCCCAGGGATGATCAATTAAGGGTGAAGAAGGCAACTAAACAAAATGAGATGTAATTATCCCAACATGGCAACCAAGCACAGGGATCACCCAGCCGAATCAAGGCTCCTCTTCTCAGGGTGCTTGGAGCCTTGTGCAGAGGCGTCCGTGAACTTAGGGCTTGGACTGAGGTTTGGCAAGGACGGTAAGGCTACCTAGAGCCCCGCAGCTCACCGATTCCTTGGGATCGGCTATTGAACACGTTCTAGGCAAACGGGGTAGTTTGCTGGGGCAGTTCACTGGAGGGGAGAAAGATGGCATCTTTTCTGGGTTCTAAGAGAGCCTTCAGCAGTCAGATGGGGGTAGAATGCTGCCCCATTGCTGCCCTCGTGACCCACAACAGAATTGGCTGTGCTTGTGGGGGGCTTCTGAAGTCTTGAAGTCCAAAGCAGCTGGAGATCGAACTTCTGGCTTAGGTTCACCTGCATGGACCATCTCTGTGACTGTGCCTCGTATTGGGGTCAAGAAGCAACTAGGTCCCTTAGCAATAGTCGCTGATCTCCTCAAATGCCCTTTGATAGAAGCAGCATTATGGGATAGCAAAAGCCATGTGGTTCAGAACAGAAGGTGTTTGGCGGACCTTTGGGGGAGACTGGGGTAAGGCAAGGGGCTTGGGTCAGTTCTGAGCAGCGCTTGCTTGGCCTGCTGGCCTGGACTGCAGAGGGCAGAACCAGAATGTCCAGTGAGCTCTCGGCTCCACGAGAAGAGTGGGATGACCACATTAAGCTTGCCTCCATCTCCCCTTTTTCCCTCCCTCGCAACAGACTTGTCTCCTCGGTGCAGGCCATCATGGCTTCCACAGTGGGCTACATTGTCTCCTCGTCCTGCAAGCACATCATCGACGACCAGTAAGTCAGCCTTCCGCTCTCTGCACGCTGGGCAACGCTACCGTGCCTCAGCCTCTTTTCCGCCCATCCCTTTCCTGACCTCACTTTCCACGCTTGGCCCTGCAGCGTGTTGGCAAGGTCAGGCAGTGAGACACCTGACACCCGCACAGGGATGGGCACCAAATTTAGCACAGGATGAGTGACATGGTAGGCAGATGTGCACAGAAAGGTAGTCTAGCCCCGGGAGACACGGTGGTAGGATGGAGACAGTGGCTCGCAGGCGAGGGGAGTGCCTTGCTGTTTCTGCCCCGCAAGGGGGTGCTTTGGGGTGATGGAGAGGCAGAAGCAGGAGTCTCACTGGAGAGGGCTGCTTCCACGTGCCCGTCGCCCGGCAGGCCGGAGGGTGCTGGAGGCAGCCGGGGAAAGGAGAGAGGCTTCCGGGCTACTCCGGGCCAGGCGCTGTCCATGGTGCTGCAGGCGCCCGGCCTCCTCGGCTGGTGCCTCTTTTCAGGACCACGGGCAGCTCCAACTTGTCCTCAAGGTGCCTCACCGGGCCGGGGCAGCATGCGGGAGCGCGCACGGGGACAGGAACTGCCAGTCCCACCGGATTCTGGGCAAGCTGCCCGACCTCAGTCCCTGCAGAATTCAATTTGGCAGGGAGGGCAGCTCTGCAGGACAAGCGGGGCTGTGAACCAATGCAGCACGACTCCGGAGAGGACGGAGGAGGGGGCCGGATCGAGATCGGAGGGTGTGGCGGGGAGCCAAAAGAGCCAGAGCCTTTCCCATTGGTGGGCTCTCCATGCTCTGTCATCGGAGTTGTTTCATTTTACACTAATGAATTTGGCTGGGATTAGTCCCTTCCCTCGGAGAGGCTAGATGGGGCCACGTGGGCTAATTCCTCCTTCGTGTAGATCGGGGCAGCAGGGGGGATTAAAGCAAAGCAACAGCTGCTTCCCTTACTGATTTGCATTCTTTGGACTCGAAATTGGCTCTATTGAACAACCAGTGATGATGAATCCCAAGGCTCCCTAAGGAAGGAAGAAGTGGCGCTTTGTGGGTTAAATCAGCTGGGGCCGGGTTTCTAGTTTCTGTGGACATGAGCTGCATGGGTTACAGTTAGGAGTGGGGTTATAAGACAGGACTGCCTCAGCATTTTAATCTGTTATGATCAAGATATTACCATGCTCCATATGCAGGGAACCTCTGACTAGAAGTTACGTAGATGTTTTCCTGGCAACATTTCAGCTCTTTTGGTGCATCCCCTTAATTGACCCCAGTACCCAAGTGTCTGGCAGCATCCTTATTGTCCTACAGCAAGGGGAAAAACCATATATGACTGCATCCCTACAGTGTAGGGCAGCATTCTTCAAACTGGCACCTGCCAGATGGTAGAGGTAGTCGTTGGGGATGATGGGAGATGTAGTATTGCCCATCTAGAGGATGGCAGATTAATAAAGGTTGGTGCAGAGTCAGCACACACACATGTGTGAACTCCACCAAGTACTGCTTATCTCTCACCCCATTTTCCCCTCCATCCTGGGCACCCCATAATATCCTGCGGGCCCTGAATCCTGCATCTTCTGCAGCATCCAGGCCACTTCTCTGGCATCCAGCCTAATCACCTTGCATGACAGTGAGGGCTGCTCTCAGCACAAATGCCCAGGCAGGCTGCAGTGGTGAGCGAAAGGAGGCACATGTTGGAGAGAGCGCCAGTTGGCAAAGAATATAATGCTTTCCTGGTGACCAAGCAATGAGGGTCAGTTGTTTAGTGTTCTGCCAGGGAGATACACGGGAGCTGAAAATATAAAATAAACCCCTGCCAAGGAGGTCAGAATGTGTAAAGATAAGCCTGCAGCCAGATGTTTTGACAGTAGAAGTGTAGGCCAAGATAACCATGTACAAAAGTAAAGGGGATGTTTTCTGCTATGATTTTTTTCTGTTGCTAATCACTGCAGAAAGCTAAACTTGCACATTTTTTGCGTGTGATGACTGTGGCAGCTGGTCCTGACTGGAGATGGGCTCACTCTCTGTTGTGAGTGTGCACTTACAACAAGGAATCTTTTTTCCTAAATAAAGTTGCTTGCTAGCATTGCCTGTCTCTCTCACGGTCAGGCAACAAACAAGAGGGACCTTTTTTTGTCCGCAGCATTGACTAAATCACTGCTTGTACTTAAGGAAATGGTAGTTTAATTGCCTCTGCTTCAGCCTATATATGGATATATAAATGGATTAGAGCCAGAAGTACCTTTAAGTCTCAGAACTCACCTCTTATCACCTGAAGTGGAACTGGATTAAGTCCATCATCCTGAACCTATCTGTAGTAATCCTATTGCCTTTTTATAGGGAAGGGGTTTAAGGTCAAAGGCACTGGTGTCGAGCAAGTAGTAAGCCAAAGCATCCTGAATGTCAGGAGACTGGGGGAGCCCTGGGGGAGCCCTTGCGATAGCCACAACGGGGGCGGAATTGGAAGGTGGCGGCAGCGACTGCCCGTGTTGGCACTGCTTGGACACGGGAGAGAGCCTGGGGCTCCGACTGTGCTGGACGGGGGCCTGGGAAAGAGGGAAGGCACACAATGGGGGCTGTGACAAAGGCAGAATCTGTGTCCTCATCGCCCTTGCGGAGGGAGCACACCAGCCGGTCATCAATACCCATCGATTGTGGCCAAGAGCCTGTTCCAAGTGGGCGAGGCGTCCCCTCCCCTCCCCTCCCCTCCCCTCCCCGGGCAAGCGGCCTGCAATCATTCACGCACACCCTCCGCCTTTCTCCTCTCTTGCAGGCACTGGCTGACCTCCACCTACACCCAGTTCGCCGTCCCTTACTTCATTTACGACATCTATGCCATGTTCCTGTGCCACTGGCACAAGTACCGAGTCAAAGGACACGAGTCGGCAGGGACACGGACGTTGCGCACGGTGGTGCGGACCTACCTGCACAAAGAGTTCCTCATGGTGCTCCACCACCTCTTCATGGTGCTGGTTTGCTTCCCTGTGTCTGTGGTGAGTGGGACCAGGAGAGGCTGCGACGTGCGCGGAAGAGGGGAGCGCGTGGGGCGGGCACTGGGCGTGGGAGAGGCCATCGCTCCTTGGGGGGCAGCGGGGGGCAGAGAGGGCACGGTGCTTCAGGCGGTGCAGCCCCAACCTAGTCACACCCCTTCTCGAATCTCCCCCCTTCAGCTGTGGCGCCAGGGCAAGGGCGACTTCTTCCTGGGTTGTATGTTGATGGCTGAACTCAGCACCCCCTTTGTCTGCCTCGGCAAGGTCCTCATCCTGGTAAGTACGGCCTGGGCCTGTGGATGCTCTGCGGGGGAGAGAACAGCCCCTGCTGGGCCAGGAGCCGGTGCTCTGCCTGCGAAGAGGATGGGGATGCTCGTGCGTGGAGCAAGGGCTGCTGAAAGAGGATGGGCAGGGGGAGGGAGGATGGTGCGGAGAAGCCCCTGAGCACCCGCTCAACCCTCCTTCCTCCCGCAGTACAAGCAGCAGCACACGCTGCTCCACAAGGTGAACGGGATGGTTATGCTGATCACGTTCTTCTGCTGCCGGATCCTTCTCTTCCCGTACATGTACTGGATCTACGGGCGGTATGCTGGCCTGCCCTTTTACCGTGTGCCCTTCTCGATCCCTGCTGAGTACAACATGGGAACAGCCATACTCATGGCCCCGCAGGTCTACTGGTTCGGCCTCATCTGCCGGGGAGCGTTCCGTGTGTTCCGCACCCGGGGTGCCACCAAGGAGCAGGTCTTGCGAAACGGGCACCCGCCAGAGACAAAGGCACTGGACTGATACCTCTTCTCCTTCAGCCCCAACATGGACAGACGTTTCCCGCTAACTTATTTATTTATTGGGGCATGGGAGGGACTGGGCTTAAGGTGGGTGGGAGTGAGCTCCTAGGCCAAAGGGGAATGCGGGAGGGACTGGAAGGGGGTGTCTCCAAGGAAGTCTTTGGAGGGCGTAAAAATGAAACACAGATCCCAGGGTTGGGTGTGGGATTCCTCTGCCAAAGGCAACCCTCTAATTGTGCAGCACTGTCAGTATTCTGAATGTTCTCTGGTGTGGTGTGGGAATACAAGTAGGGTCCAAGCCAAAGGGGAATGTGGGGGGGGGGTCCTCTCTTCCAGGCAGACATTCAGGCCAGTTGGGTACAAGAGGCAGGGGGTGGGGGGCAAAGAGACCAAGGACAGGGTATGGTTGGCATTTGTGAGGTGGGCTGCAAGACCAAACAAAAGGTCTCTACAGTGTTACGGGCTCTGCCAAACCAAATATGTGTATGTGTACGTATGTGAGTATTACTTGCCATACAGTTATGATCGTATCCCAGGATTATTTGCGTATATTTTAGGCAAAGAGACAAGCCTGTCATTTCAGTGGATGCAGGGAAATAACATTACCTGGGAACAGAGCAAGATGCTAGTCATAGTGTGTGTGTTGGAGAAAATAGGCAAAGGTGTTGTTGTTTTCTGTACCACTGTCTAGAGAGTCACAGTATCCCAGATATTATTAACAGGTGCTGAGGAAATAGTATGGGACGTGGATTTCCCCACACTGTGACTATAGCAGCAGAATTAGACATTTTTCATAGGATTATCTGATAAAGAGAGCATCTTGGAAAGGTTGAATGCTGCTAAATAGCAATTTAGCAAATTATCTTCGGTATTTCAAGAATGTCGTCCACCCAAAGCATCCTAGAACTGTATAAATGCATATTCATTTGCACTGGGAAGGCGACTCGAGGGGTGCTTCCAACGTATGTATGCCTCCCTCCCATCTAGCAATAACCAAGGAAGGGATAACTCTCTCATTTGCCACCCCTTCCTCTGCTCAGCACACAAACCCTTCACTTCTCCCTCCTAGAAATCCCCACTCGACAGGGCAGGGTTCCAGCTGTAAATAGGGGATGGGTGGGCTGTATTTATAACTCAAGGTCTGCAAAGTATTAAAGGAGCCTTTATCTAATGCCAGTAGAGGGCCACGCGTATCTTTATTTCTCTCTCTCTCTGCTAAGGCTTACACACACACACAGAATGGTTCTGAATTACCTGCTGTTAAGAAAAACCCAAGTGCCCCATAGCAATCCCGGTTGCTTTCCTCCCCTGACTTTTTAAAATTAATTCTACACATACACATTCAGGAGAAAGGTATGAAACTAAAATACTGGAAAAGGCAGAAAGCAGCTGGTTGACACTGGAGCCAAATCTGATGTAATGGGTTATCCTGCATTTGACTTTTTGAAAATTCTGAAAGAAATCCAAGGAGAAGACAACCATAATAAAGAACCGAATGGGGTGGGAATATATCACACCCCCCTCAAAGTCAACAAAAAAGGTGGGGTGCATACTTAAGAGCACACAAGACACGCTGGCCAGGGTGACACGTACATTTTAGAGATGATCTGATAGAGGAAGAACAGCAGGATGAGGACAACTGATCCCAGCAGGATAGAGCGCAGCAGCCCGGGAAAGGTACCTGCAGGCATCAGAGGGGGAGCGGTTTCCCTTGGGTAAGGACCCCCATCAGCCAGCACAGGGCTCTCAATCGAGTGTGAAACAGCAAGGCAGCCAAGCAGGAGAAGGGAGGAAGCGTGAGGCCAACCGGGCGCAGGTCTATCCCAGGGCCGGGGCAAGAGTCGGCCCCCTGCCCAGCTCCCTGCAACTCGCTCCTCCTCCCCCCCATTGCAAGCTGCTTATTCACTGGAGGGACAACAGAGGGGTGAGGAAATGCTTCCTGCGCACTGGCGCTCTGCCTGTCCAGCAAGCAGGTGGTCGTTGTGATGAGGAAGAGGAGGACAGGAAATAGCAGCAAGAGACAAATGCAGGAATGGTCCTTTGAGGATGTCCTGCCTGCAGCCAGGCCTCCGGCCAGCCAGTGGCCACTAGTCTCCCCCAGGCCTGCCTAGAGCAACCAGGCAGCCAGGACCCAGCCTGGTGTCCTGCTTGGGCCGGTTTGGTCCCTGCAGAGCTGCCAATTCAGGGGAGTTTTGCAACAAACTGGGTGAAGCGGCTCTCACTTGGAGCAATGAATTCGGGTTGCTCTCCAATAAGCTTGTAAGTAGCAAGGATCTTCTCTTTATCGGAGTCAGGATAATCGAACCAGAGTGGTTGACTTGGTGAAGAGTGTTGTCCCTCTGGCATCTTCTTTTTCTCCTCAGGTGCTGTGGGCCCAATAATTCCAGAAAAACACCCATCAGGGAACATTTGGAAAGACAATCCTGTCTTCCAGGGGACTCTTTCCTTTCTTAGTAAAAATGCAAGTATAATCCCTCCCCCATGCTTGTTTTCCAAGGAAGTTTACCATTTATTAAGTTTTGAAAGAGCAAATTGGCCTCACTGCAGGCTACACTTTGCACTTAAGTAACGAAAGTTCTGATTTAAACATGCACACATGCACAGAAGAGTTCCTCAATTGTATTCATCGACTGCTGCTGCACTGCCTTTCTCTGGGGGTGCAAATAAGAGTCAACATTTCCAGGAGTCAGCATGGCAAGATGCACTTGGGAGGAGGAACGAAAACCTAGATAACCTACCATTAGCCAAACTTTATCAGATCAATAATTTTTCACTGCTCTTCTTCAGTACTTCAAGGACAAGTTTCAGATGACTTTAAATTCAAGGCTGGAGCTAAGCTCTGCTTTGTATTGTTGCAAGAGCATTGCCACCATTCTGCCAGAAATCTCTCAGTGCTCCAGAGAAATGCCATTCTGAGGATCTCCCCACTGGGAACCATACCAAACAACGGCACAATCCTGTGCACATTTAGACACGGGGGACAAACAATATGTCATGCCTGCTTGGAGACCACTTTTGGTCTCAACTGGCATAGGACTGCACCTTAAAGCGGTTAGGGTGGAAATGATGCTAATTATGTGGATTAATGTGGCACATGGATGCAGGCAACGGGAGGGCTAGAGCAACCCATGTCATCTCCAAGATCTGGGAATCTCAGCAGGAAGGGGGCTTGGGAAGGCTTTGGCTAGGGACAGCCCCCTCCTTGACCACTGTATGTAAGGCCTGGCCGAATTCAGATTCAGAGAGACTCTCAGGGCCTGCATTCCAGTAGCAAGCAGAGCCAAAAGCAAAAGGGAACCAGGGCAGAATACTGAAAATCAGAGTTACAAAATCGAAAGCAGAATGTTTTACCTTGAATTTTTCACTGCCGGTAATTAATTGTTAAGAGAAGCTTTTCAACCTTTTAGAAGGGGGAGTGGGGAGAGAAGATGAAAAGACCGGGGAAATCCTAAACAACTGGTGGGCAGGCAAAGAGGTAGGGCCTTCTGGACTGCAGGTGGGCCAGATCTGGACCCCTGGCTGAGGTTCAACACCCCTGGACTACCATGACTGGCCACAGGTCTCCAGCGACTCAAGGAAAGGAAGCCAAGTCCTTTTGCTCAGAGACGCAGGTTTCGGACCAAAAATCTTTTACATCCGGCGTGTGCCCCCGGCCACTGAGCAACAGCTGCCACAACCGCCAACGGTCAGGAGTGCCGTTACAGTGAAGGCCACAAGTGCCGTGCAAGCAGCCCTGCAGCCTGAAATTTGAGGCTCTCTCCATGGTGCCGAACCGAAATGGGACCAGTGTCCAGCACCATGGACAGCTCAGCAAAAAAATCCGGCACGATACATCATTCCACTGACACTGGAGGCACGAGCCTCCACCAACAGGGAATCGCTTCAAAGACATTTAGAAGGCACCAGGCTGGGGGGTGACTATGCCACAGTTCGTGCTGCCGGGATGCGGGGTGGAGATCAAGGAGGGGAGGCCCTGAAGAGGCCCACAGAGGCAGCTCTGCGAGAAGTCTGTGCTCACCTGACAGTGCCTGGAGGTCAGTCGGGGTCACAAGGTTTGTCAAGTGCACAGGAGCGGGAGCAGCAGAAGCGGCCTCCGCCTTGGCACAGCCGCACCCCCAGTCATTCTATGACCTCACAGTGGGAGGTTCCCCCCACCCTCCATTCCAGCCTCTTCCTCCTCCTGCTCAGGGTTATTCCCAGCCCTCCCCCACTAAAAGAAAGGCCATCTGTGTTTCCACAAAGCGACCACCTCAGACGTGTAATGGCAAACAGAAGGAGTCGGGAACAGAGAGCAAAATGCATTTTGTTTTTGCTTGGATTAATGTGGCGCATGGATGCGGGGAAGGCGAAGGCCCAGCCCGGCCTGGCCTGGCCCATGTCATCTCCAAGGCACTTCAGGAATCTCAGCTGAAGCAGGCCATGCCCAGCTCCGATCAGCCCTAAGAGGGCTTTGGCATAATCCCCAACAGCCCTCCTGCAGCTGTGAAGAGGTTGATAGGGGAGGAACCATCCGTGATGAGGGTAGATTGGATCCCCAGGCCCTGGAGGAGTTTTGCCTGCAGAGAAGAGCAAGTTAAGAATCCGTCAGGGCTGCAAAACACCCGGACCCAATGGGTTTCTTTGCCAGCATATCTAATACCCAAGCTCTTTGCCAGCATATCGACCCTTACGCCACTCTAGTCCTTAGGAACCTTCGGCCCCGCTGCAAAATTAGTCCAACTATCCTAGAAATGTCAAATATCTTTCACCTCAAATGCTGATTTCAGTTTCAGAGAAGCTCTTAGCAAGAAACACATGCCATGGGTGGGAGGGGACAAAGGGAAGAATGGGGCTAAAATGCCAAAGAAAACAGATATTTCGGCCTAAATTGCTTCCTGCCAATAGCTAAAGCCTCAGGGGAGGCATTTCAATCTTACCAGAATTTTTTTTTGTGGTGGGGGCTGCAAAAACTAAGGAAAAAAACCCAAATGAAATGTGAGTCAGAGGCCAGTGGAAGGGCTATGGCCCCCTGGAGAGCCTGGAGGCCCATCCCGGGACCAGGTGCTCTGGACTGGCACATGGGCCTTCTGGAAAACATCCCTGAATCCAGCCTGATTTCATGTACATTGACTATCAGTGCCTTTTTGCCCCCTGAGAGGGGGGTCTTCCCACCCACTGCCCCCTGAAGTTTCTCACTGCAGATGCAGAGAACTGAGCGTGGGGCCTTTGGGATATGAACATGCGCTCCACCCCACAGCACAATGGCCCTTCCCTGGTGGGGCGACTGTCCCTGTTTTCTCTGATGCCCTTTCCTTCACTTGCGGCTTCTCTCACCTGCATCTCTGGTCCAGACACAGCGATGGCGCGGATTGTGTCGGGCCCCAGGGACTGGATCACAGCCTCAAATTTCTTCACCTCCACCTCAGCAAGCGCCTGTGCGTGAGCCACGTCCAGGTCGGCCTGAGATTTGTTGAAGCGCAGCTCCTGCTCCCGGGCTTGGGCAAGGCGCTTCAGCTCTGACTCCTGCAAGGGATTATGGGTAGCATGAAACAGGTGGTACAACCCCTGGAGTGCAGTATGACTGGCGTAAAAGGGTTTTCTTTTGAGAGAAAGGGGAGTACCCCTCGGTAAATGCCCCCTGGTCCCCAGAGACATGCTGTAGAGAGCTGGATCCAAAGGCCAGATGGGAAGGAAGCAGCCCCTGGAGTGGCTCCATAGAAATTGAGAGCAGGGGGTCCTACAGCCCCCGTGCAGGGAAACTCTACAGCAGTGCTCATGTTTCCATTATGGAAGAGGCTGAAAGAGGGCAGGAACCCCTCCCCTCCCCTCCTCCCCTCACCTCACCCCCACTGCCCTAGCACAAGGAGTAAGAAGCCATCCCTTCCACAAGAGGGAGAAAGAGGCCTTCCATGGGATCCAGCCCAAAGGCATTAAAATTAAACTCCCTCCCCCAGGTGGCCAGCATGAGGATCCCATCAGGGGCCACTAGGGCAAGTGATGGACCCGCTGCCGTCTTCATGGGCCTCGCAAGGCGCTCAGACTCCTCTGCAGGGGTGGGTGACTCAGTGCCCGCCAGGTCTGCTTGGCTACAATCCTCATAAGTGCCATGTGAATAGTTATCCAAAACGCCCAGAGGGTACCAGGTTGGGGAAGGCTAATGAGCACGATACTTCACCTCTCATAATACATAGAATAACTCCACAGAGCCTAAGGAAAGGCCCCAAGACTGTGGCTACAAAAGGGGAAATGCTTCTGAGAACACGTTCATAAAATACAGAACAAGAGGGTGGGGACCAGTGAAAGACTGTCAGCGGTTCAGGAGAGAGCGCAGCTGCGGGGGAGAAGGCAGGGGCTTTTCCAGAGGGGCTATGATATTTCCCAGCCCATGGTGCCCCACTTGGAGGGTAGCGGCTGCCACTGCTGCACTCTCCTTGCTGAGAGGAAAGCGAGGTGAGCAAAGGAAGGGCGGGACTCACGGTCTCTATGCCCATCGCCTCGGCCTTCAGCTTGGCCTGGAGGACTGCCCCTTCGCCCTCGATCCGGGCCGCCTCTGCTCGTGACTGGGCTTCAGCCTTGGCGGCCCCTGTGCTCTCCACAGCCGTGCTATGGAGAGAGGAGAGAGTGGAAAGCTGGGACCTCCCAGGTGCTGTTCATTTGCCAGGCTGGCCCTAGGCAGCCGGTGCCGCTCAGCTGCCCCCTGGACCTCAGCCCTGCCACCTCACCTCAGAGCTTCCAGCTCCAGCAGCTCCTTCCGGGCACGTTCCGCCTCCGCCTGGTCCAGGATTTTCTGCCGCTCAAGACGTCCTCGGGCTTCTTGCTCCAGCCTCTCTGCTTCATGCCTGGGATGTGGGTGAAAGGGAGGCAGAATCAGAGGAGTGGGAAGCGACCAGCCAACAAGCACCATCCGTTTCAGGGATGGCTACCAGGGATGGATCCCCCAGGAGAGACCCTGATGAGGGCAAGAGGGCAGGTCTGGAGGAGAATATTGCGTCCATATCTGCCCTCTCGCCCCCTGAGATCAGCAACGGATGCCCTTCTCCAGGAACCCTCCGTGAAAGCTAGGAGGAGGGCGAGTACCCGGAGGAGGGCTTTCTCTGTGGTGGCGCCCCACCTATGGAATGCGCTCCCCAGAGAGGTCTGCCTGGCGCCATCGTTATTTGTTTTTCGGCGCCAGGCCAAGACCTTTTTATTTAAACGTTATTTTAATTGTTGAATTTATTTATTGATTTTATATTTATGCCGGGATGTCTCCAGATTTTTATGTATTTGTATAGTTATTTATTTGTATTGGAAGCCACCCCAAGGCTTTTGCGAATGAGGTGGCATATAAGTGTTCCAAACAAACAAACAATTTATATATATTGTGGGAGGTGAAGAGAAGCTCCTTGGGGTCCTGAGTGCCTGGGAAGGTAGAGAAGGCAAATGAATGCCAAGACTTCAAGGAGTGTTTCATGTTTTGAGAGGAATGGATTTTGACACTTAATGGAGCAGAGAGAAGGGGATTTTTCCATTGGGGAGCTTCAAGCTGCCCTTACAGATGCAGAGATAAGCTTGGAAGGGTGTCAGCACTGCCTGCTGAAATTTCAGGAGCTGCAGAGATGGCAGAGTCAGGTTTCCAGGGCTTGTGCAGCCCTAGTGAGTGCTTTGGCCTCTCTCCTGATGGCTTAGCAGAAGCAGAGCAAATGGCAAAATGCACAGAACTTTTCCAAGTTGCTTTCTCTGATTGATGGAAGGGACAGCTTTCCTGAGTCAGGATCCTGAGTCTCAGCACACCCCACCAAAGTGATCTGCAATTTCTTCTTCCCGCTCTGCTTGGCGGGAATAACCTGGACAGTGGTCAGCAATTCTCTTCTGGAGCCAGATGATATCGCGGATCAGAAGACGGGCTGTTTCTGTGGGCCTGCATCTTTAAAATCAATCTCCCGGCAGCCTCTTCTGCCCATTCCCCACCTGGGGTCTTCCATACACTTCAGACCACAACTCCCATAATTCCTGGCTTCCTTTTCAGAGATGCAGCATGAATCTCAGACAATGATGGCCTGCAGAGGGGACAGCCACCCCTGTGGGTGCTCAGGCGGAATGGTATGGAAAGTGGGATTTTTTTCAGGCACTTGGATTCCTGCAGTTTGGGGCTTTCAGGGTGTTTGCTGCACCTTGTACTGGACGTGGGAGAAAGTGGCAGCCAGGATCAGATTCAGGATGCCACAGCTGCGAGCCCTCATACAATGCTGAGACAGGCAACCCGGAACCCCTCTGATGACTTGGACTACACCCCCCATAAGCCCCAACCAGTATGGACTACAGGCCGAGATAATGGGACCTGGAGTCCAAAGCATCTGGAGGGCTCCAGGGTGGCTACTTGCCCCCCGGAGGGAACATCGCATGGATCCTTGTGGCCAGTCTATCCCTGGGCGGTAAAGGTGGAAGTGCACACCTGGGAGCTCCTAAACACCAGGACGCCTCGGGTCAAGGAGTGCCCCACATGGCACACCTGCCCCTTCACAGGGATGTGACCGCCCCCCTCCAAACAGGTTGAATACCAAACTCTCAGAGCTGTGAACAGCCCCCACCCCTGCAAGGTGTCTGTCCTACCAGGATTCGGCTTCACCCCACTGGCCTTCATGCATCCCATTGCTGAGTTCAGGCCTTTCCAGCCTCACCTGAGGCAGATGATCCTATGAAGTCAAACCTGCTGCAGTGAGCGTACAGGTGACACCTCCGCCCACTGGCTTCATCTAGCTCCAGGATGTCAAATTCAGGGCCCTCCAGAGGTTGGAGTGCAATCCCAGCATCCCGACCCAGCAAGGAGGGCTGACAGGAGAGCCCAGACTTTGCTGGACTGCAACCACCATTCGCCCTGCTCTGGCCAGCTGCATGTTCCCCATCCCTGATACAGGTGGTAACGATCTGGTGGACCAGAGATTGGGAAGACTCAGCAGGGCTGCCCCCACCTTCTCTCCCAGCAAGGCCCCCATCCATCAGGGCAACCAAGCCTATTTCACTGCCAAACCCAGACTGAAATGGGCCCGGATGATTCGTGTCCTCTTGGCCCAGCTGGCTTGCTTATGAAGTGGCGTTCCTTCTAGATTTTGTTTCTTTTTATGGTCTCAGTTTTTAATGACAAATTGCCCAGAGAACTTTGGTTATGGGGCAGTATATAGATGGGAGGGAAGGAGGGAGGGAGATGGAGAAGCTCTGGCCACGGCGTGGTTTGTTCCCTCCCTGCCGCACCCATCCCTGAGCTTCCAAGTACCGGGCAGCCGCCTCCTGGGAGTTGGTGGTGATCTCAATCGCGAGTTGGACACTGCGCTGCAGGGAGTCACGCGTCCGCTGGTCCACAGGCTCCACGCTCTGGATGTCGATGCTGCTGATGACGAGGCCATTGGGGGCGAAGCGCAAGGAAGTGCGCAGGGCCCCTTCTCCATCAAACCCGAACACGGCAGCACAGATCAGGCGGTTTGAGTTCTGAGGATATTTACTCCAGTAAAGTGAGGAAGCACAGATCCTACTACACCTGGTAAGCACGGTGTGGAGCTTAACACATCGAAGGGCCCTAGTGCATTCATACTATGCACTGGGGGAGAAAACTGCAAAGGTTTCCCTCTCCCACAGCAGGCAATATTGGGAGCAAGCGTGGGCAGCAGTTAGAGAGTTAGATTAGGGCTGGGGAGAACCAGGTTTGAATCTCTGCTTGTCCATTAAGCTTCCAGGTGACTTTGGGCAGGCCTAAGCAGACTTGGGGGCTGGGGTTGTGAGATAGAAGGGAGATAAACAAACAAACAAACAAACAAACAAACGAACGAATGAATGAATGAATGAATGAATGCAAAAAGTATGGTTGCATTCACTGGGCTAGATCTGTCCTGTAATGCCATGTTTACCATGTGGAGGAGAACACATTTCACTTTTGAAGGCTGTCAGAACCAGCAGCTACCTGAGGGCAAAGCAACCACTTTGGACAGCTTTTTCCAACCTAGCTCTTTCGAAACATGCTGAACTACAACTCCCACCATCACTATCCACCACATCCATTGGTTGTGCTGGCTGGGCATGCTGGGAGTTGCAGTCCAACGCATTGGAAGGGTGCCAGGGTGAGGAAGCCTAGTCTCTGAGGCCTGTGAGGGGTTAGCCTCAAAACACAAGTACCAGACAAATAGGACAGCATTTGAATGAAAAGCTAAAACTGGGGAATTAAAACTGAGAAGCAGGACACCAGACAGGCAGGCTAGAGTGTTCCGAGCATCAGCCAACACCTGAGCTCCTGTTCAGGCCCGACCAAAGGCCTAACTAATCCAGCATTCTGTTCTAGCAGGGCCCAGCCAGATGCCTTCTGGGAGGCCTTCAAGGGGGCACCAGGGCAACAGTGTGCTAACCCGCACCCAAACCCCACTTGTGCTCCCTGGCTACTGGGACAAGGACACGTTCTGCCTTCGACATCGTGACTGGAGGCCACTGTGCCAGCCTGTAGGGTCAGTGGGGGGAGTCCTGCCTCAGAATTCCCTGCTCCCTCCCGCAAGCTTAGCTGCTGTAATTACAGCACTTGGGTGGGCTGGGAATGAGTTTTCCCAGAAACAAGATATTTTGTCCCATGCTAATGCCAAAGATTTTGGGGTGCCTTGGTCTTAAATGGAGAATTAAGACCCAAGAGCTTTACAGAAGATCTCTTCCTAGTGGAGATGGAAACAGCTACAACTAATTTGTTGATGTGAATCAACGCAGCAGCCTGAATGCTTTACTCTGTGGGGGTGCAGCTACGGAGAGCATCACAAGAGGCTGCCACTTCATGTTTTGGACTGTGCCACTGGGAGCCATTGGACAACAATGTTTCTTGGTCTGCCAACTACAGTGCATTACATTTTAAGGAAAGCCAGTCAAAATGCAGATGGGTTTTCCCTCTGCCCTCACAACCCTCCCTGCTTTCCTTCTAGGAGACACACAAGACCAAGAAAGGAAAGGAATCGTAAAAGAGGGAACGACTGACTCATGTGATTGCAGAAATCTGTGGGGAAGGGGCAGAAAGGTAGGAGAAAACACTGCACCTTATGGAAGTCATCAAACGTGACAGCAGCCACGGCCCCTCGGATGCGGGAGGCTAATGTCTTGCAGGCATCACCCACAAAGTCCAGGACGCTGAACAGCCGGGATGCTTCAGCAGGAGCGGGAATCTCAAAGTGCCTGACAGGGAAACAGAGATAGAAGAAGCACTTTGGAATCCTCACAGCTGCACTCAAAGCACAAGAAGCAGAGTTTAGTCAAGGCCCCCAAAGCTTGGCTGCCTCTCTGGGTAGCACCGCCTCCCATTCTTCCGAACCAAAATACTCATTTTTCTTGGAAGGAGACTGTCAGTTACACCCCCGGCTTTGTTCACAACTTGACTCCAATCCCCACCCTTTCTCTCTGACCCTCTTTTACCCTCCCCTCAACCTGGTGCCCTCCAGAGGTTTTGGACTACATCTCCCAGCAACCCTGACCATTGGGCCATGGTAACTGAGAATGGTGGGAGCTGCAGTTCAGAATTATGGGGAGGGCACCAAATGGAGGGGAGTTGCATTACATATGATCATCGGATACAAACTGCTTACTTAGGGGGCATGGGTGGGTAACTTGTGGCCCTCCAGATGCTTGGGCCTACGACTCCCATGATTCCTCACCTTTGGCTATGCTAGGACTGATAACAGTTGCAGGCTGAAACATCTGGCAGGCCCAAGCGCTACCTTCGAGTCCAGCTGACATGAGGGAAGAAGCCCTGCCGTGTGCCTTATGCAGCACTGGCATCCATGTTTTACTGAGGAGGAGTGTGCAGAGAGTGGGAACATAGCTCTGCTCTTTTAACCTTGCAGCAATCCCCTCCTTTAAGCAGCTTCCTTCAGCCGGGCCTATGATCCTGGAACTGAGCCAGGGCCAGAAGAAACACTTAAGAGATGGAGAACAGCAAGAAAAGGTAGAGGAGGAGCAGATACCTTCCCCTCCCATCTGCCGGGGGGGTGTTTTCTCTCGCTCACGTACAGAGTACATCCCACCCTTATTGTATATTCAAGCAGGGCAAACACTTGGCCACAACAGAGACATGGACACATGCAGACAGCCAGCAGGCTGCCTGGAGGAGGAGCAGCACCATTCAGCCAGCCCTGCCCATTCATTTTTCCTTACATGTTGTCATTTGAGATCCCACCCTTGTGGGCACGAACTATTCTTTTCACAGATAATGTGTACGCTGCTGAGAGGCGTTTTGGCTGAGGAATGGAATGACAATGCCTTGCACGAATGCAGGTGGCTGACTGGCTTTTTGAAAGTTATGAGCCTGGGAGATGCCACACAGGTGTATTTTTACTGAGAAAGCCAAACCACACTTTTAATAAGTGCAAAAGTAGAGCCATTGGGCTGTTGTTTTTAAAAGCAATAGACTCTCTCTAGCTGAGCGTATTTTCCCGGCTCGCCACATGTCCAGCTTCTTCCACCTCAGCTGTGGGTCTCCTGCTCCAACAGAGGTTGCCTCCAGCTCACCAGTTATAGGCCAGCTGGAGCTGCAGCCGGGCATGATCAGCTGTTTCAATGGTGATGATGTCAGTGAAGAAGTCAGGTCCCAGGAGGAGACAGAGAGCACGGCGAGCATGGGGACGTTTGGGCCGACCCCCAGACAGACTGAGTACTGTGAACTGTTCATCTGGCCCAAGGAGGACAAGCTCTGGGCCGAAAACCACCCTGAAAGGAAGAAGAGATGGGATTAAAGCTACAGAGGCCCCACAAAGCACTGCACATTTTGAGCTATGATGAAGCAGCGTCCTTCCTTGTGGCTTCTATATGCTAACTCACACATTTCCACCCTGTTCAGCAAAGGCACCCCTGCAATGTTAATAGGAAGTTTCCTCCTCGCACATCCAGCCCATTGTATTGCTTCATCTTACGAGTGACTGTGGTGAGCTGCCCTAATCTGGGAGATTAGGACTTTCTTACCAATTTCATTTTTAAAAGTTCTTCCTCAGCAAAATAGCACCATTTAATATTTACAGAATGGCTAGGGAGTTTGCCCTCATGAGCAACGAAGCAAGTTAATTAAGATGCAGTTCATCACTAATTCCCCTACCACACAGAACAGGAAGAAATGAAATGGGCTGAACATGTAAGGAAGAACCTTTTAATTCAAGGCAAAGCTGTCCTTAAAAGGCTTTCTAATGTGTTGCTTGTCCACACTGGACCCCAAAACTGTATTTTATTTTGAAATTTAGCAGAAATCAGGTCTGGGGTAAAAGGGTAGGAGAACACTGGAATGCAGCGATTTAAGTGATGTCCAAACATCTTGATGTTGTTACTGTCGCTCAGCCTGTCCTATCTCATGGGATTGCTGTGAATATAAAGCCTGCATGTGAGGCAGTGGGAGCAACGTGCTAGTCACTTCTGGCCTCCAGATGTTTTGGCTTAGAGCTCCTATCAGGTCGACTCAGCATAAGCAATAACAACAGCTACTGGGACAAAACATCTGGAGGGCCAGGAATTATCTGCTCCTGCTGTATCCTGCCCTGCATTCCTCAGAGGAAAGGTGAGGTACAAACGTAGAACAAACGTCTGTAGCAATGAAGAGATACGTGTTTGTGTCTCCATGTAAAGTCTGCAACGCAGTGCCAAGATGGTGAAGCCAAGGCCATCGGAACTCAGCAGGTGAGCTGACACAAGCCCTCCACTGCCTGAGCTGGAGGGTGTCCACCCCGTCACGCATGCTATGGGACAGTGGTGGCGAACCTGTGCCACGCGTGACACAGCGGGCGTACAGAGCCCACGCGAGCCCAGGCGCCCCAGCATCGCCCAGCAGCTGAGCATCGGGTAACAGCGCACAGAGGGGCCACGCACAGGCTAAGAAAGGAGTCGCGGTGCCAGGCGATGACGTCATGAGCCGTGACTCATCAGCCAAGCTTTTGCATGGTCAGTCAGGGCGCTGCCGTCTGTGTGTGTGTCTGTGTGTGTGCGTGCGTGCGCGCGCTTGGGGGAGCTGTGAGTTGTTTTTCCTAAACCTCAGTTTTCAGATTTTATTGCTGTGCTTGCACTTTGCAATAAATAAGTGGATTTTGGGCAATTTGGGCAATCCTTCTCTAAAAGGTTCACCAACACTGAGTTAGAGTTAAAAAAACTAGGTGTCCTGGTATGATTTTGGAATGTGTTTAGAATGGGCAGAAATGCTGAGCTGTGCAGAAAAAGCTACTCAAGGAAGGCTTTTTCAAAATCGCCCTCTTTTCAATGAACTTCAGCCCTATTTTAGGGTTAGGGGTGTGCACCAGGGTAGGGTTAGGGTTAGAAAAATGAGGTGTCCTGGCATGATTTTGATGGTTGGAATGTGTTCAGAATGGGCAGAAATGCTGAGCTGTGCAGAAAAAGCTACTCAAGGAAGGCTTTTTCAAAATCGCCCTCTTTTCAATGGAACTTTAGCCCTATTTTAGGGTTAGGGGTGTGCACCA
>NW_025336126.1:1336380-1463955 GCF_004798865.1 Varanus komodoensis | reverse complement strand
AGGGTTAGGGGTCTGCACCAGGGTAGGGTTAGGGTTAGAAAAATGAGGTGTCCTGGCATGATTTTGATGGTTGGAATGTGTTCAGAATGGGCAGAAATGCTGAGCTGTGCAGAAAAAGCTACTCAAGGAAGGCTTTTTCAAAAATGGTCTCTTTTCAATGGAAGTTCAGCCCTATTTTAGGGTTAGGGGTGTGCACCAGGGTAGGGTTAGAGTTAGAAAAATGAGGTGTCCTGGCATGATTTTGATGGTTGGAATGTGTTCAGAATGGGCAGAAATGCTGAGCTGTGCAGAAAAAGCTACTCAAGGAAGGCTTTTTCAGAAACGCCCTCTTTTTAGTGGAGCTTTAGCCCAATGTTAGGGCTAAGGGGGGTCACCAGGGTACGGTTAGGCCAGTGTTGGCGAACCTCTGGCACACGCGCCATAGCAGGCGCACAGAACCGTGTCTGTCGGTAAGCGAGCCTAGTCTCCCCAGCATCGTCCCAGCAGCCGAGCATTGGATAGCCGCGCACAGAGGGGCCATGCGCATGCTCAGAAAGGAATAGCGGTGCCAGGCGAAGATGTCACAAGCCACGACTCATTAGCCATGATTAATTTGAGCTTTCGCATGGCCAGTCATTTCACTGCCAGGGTTCTATATATATCTACTTGGACTGGCTGTGAGGTGTTTTTTTTGTAAACTAAAACCTCAAGTTTTCAGGTTTTATTGCAATTTTGGCACTTTGCGATAAATAAATGGGTTTTGGGTCGCAGTTTGGGCATTTGGTCTCTATAAGGTTCGCCTTCACTGGTATAGGAGGTCTCCTGGCTTTGAGGGAGACACCCATCTGAGATAAGGTACTCGCACTTGGTCACCTCTCCAAAAAGCCACAGTGGCCATTTTTTCTGGCCAATGGGGCTCGTCAGGCAGCCCCCCCCCCCACGGCTTTTGCAGAGAGAGAAACATGAGGACAGACTGCTGTGCTAGAGGACTCTGCCAGTTGCTTGCCCTGGGGTACTTGCCATGGGGCAGCAGAGGACTCTCTGGCTTGCTGAAAGGCTGCTTTGCTAGCCCAACAGAGACGCACAGGGCCCTCCGAGAGCCACTCTTCCTGCCCCAGGTGGGGGATTCCGCCTTGTGGGAAAGCTGGCCCTGCCTGACATGCACAGCTCTTGTTTTTCGAGTGCTTTCATTAATGTCCAAGTATGAATGCGGCAACATTTTTGAGCACTAGGGGCAGACTTCCCCAGCCAGCAGATAGTTCTGCCTTGCATTGAGTACGAAGCCAGAGGAGATGAGCAGGCTGAAAGTAAGAGTTACGGGCCTGCTAAGGTCCTATTGCTGTGGAGCAGCCCCCTACTTCAGACAAACCGAGTGAGCAGGCCCCTCCAACGTTGTCAGTCACGAGGGACAGACTTCCCCAAATAGTGCATAGTTTGTGGTTCGTCCCACAAAGCTGGGGGGCATCAGCAGACGGAGGATACTGCTTTGAATCCCCTCGGGAAGGAAACGTGGACAGAGGCCTCCTTTGGGGAGCTACCCAGGTATGCCATGGCAGTGCCCATGCCTAGGTGTCACGCTCTCATCTGGGCCACAGCGACAGGCAGGCGAAGAGGCAGTTGCCTTGGCAGGGAGGAGAGGGAGCCTGGGGCCCTGGCCCTGGTTCCACACCATAGTAAGGGCCCAGTGCCAGGGGTCCAGGCATGCCAGCCCTTGGCACTAGCCTTGCAGTTCCCAAAGGGTGCAGGGAGGGCACCGGAAGGAGAGATCGCTTTCCAGCTGGGAGAGTGGCTTGACCAGGATCCACCCTCTGGCAGCAGTGGACTGGAGGGAGGGACCGATCAGCCTGTTCAGTCCCTACAGAAGGCTCAAAGTTTTGTGGAATCCCAGTTGAAAGGCTGACCCACTGCCGGGGCCTACAAAGCCTCCACGCATCTTGGATCTCGAGCAGAGCAGCGCCTTGGCCGGGTTCTGCATGAGGACATGGTACCTGCTGCGGAGCGGCTCGGATGCTCTTGCAGCCACACAGCCACAACTCAGAGTCTGGGGCTTCGCGTCTTAGACAGTATGGCCCCAAACAAGCATTATTTTAAATCTCTGTCCAGCAGCCACATCTGCTGTTCATTGAAACTCTAGAACAGGTGTGGGTCAGGAGCACAGCGTATGTGTGTGGGGGATTTTCGGAACAGAATGAGCTCTTCGTGCCTACTGTAGAGTAAATGTGAAAGCAATGAGGCTGCTAGATACAGCTTTCCATGAATTTTTGTTTTGTCCATATATACCAGCTCCAAAGAACTCCCTTCTCCCATTACTCTGCTCCCCTCCCCTTTTCGGTTTATCTCCCTTACAGTCGCTGAGCCCTCCCTTCTCAGCTCCTTTCTCCCCACTTAGCCAACCCTCTTTTGATGCCACTCCCCCCCCCACCCCGCCACAGAGATCTTTCTGGGCCTTGGCCCCTCTGGACTGTGCAGTGCCTCTGAAGAGTTGTGGAGGATGGGAATTGTGTACTTCCTTCTCTCACCTGGACCTGCGTGCCTTGTAATCATAGACTTGCACAGCTGCATTGTGGGGCACACGGTAAGACACCGTCCGTGTCTTGTCACGAGGCACCTCGATCCCCGCTTCGGAAGAATCCTTGGAACGATCGACAACGGGGTCTCTCCCCAGGGTCAAGAGGGCCTCCACATGAGGGGGCAGCTCCTTCTCCCACAGCTCCTCATCCTGGGACAGCATGTAAGTGTGGCCAATTACAGCTCGGACCTGCAGGGGAAACAGCAAAGGGCAAAAGCTTAGTCCGAGCCCGCGACAAAAAACAGATAACCAGAATGTTGTGCACACACAGCGTACTAAGCCAGCCATATGTGTACAGGCAGCTGCCTCGTTCGATGGGAACTCAAGCGCAGATAGTGAGGATGAGAATGTTGTGGAATCTCAACATGTCCAAGCAGGAGACCGAGGTCAGGGGATGTCTGAGGAGAGAGATGGGGAGGAGTTGGCAGTTCGGGCTCTTAACCAATGGGAACAAGGGGATAAGAGGAGGATGTGTTGATAGTTTGGGCTGGTGGGAGCCACTGTCTACCAATCTGTGTGGGAGAGGCAGAGCTGGAGGCTGGACAGGTCTCACAGCACCGGAGTGGCTCAGGAGCTTGTCGGACACAGAGGTCTGTCCTCCGGAAGAGGTGCCACTGGTCACTAGGCGCTGGTACCAGCAGGAGGTTCAACTGAGTGAAAAATCTATGGGAAGACCACAGATGAGCATGATTTCACAGCACCTGGCCTTTTGAAGCAAGGCACTGAAGGGGTTATAAAAATGCAAGGGAATAATTGACATTAAATAGGGCTCAATGTTTCATGCAGGGAGAACTCAGGGGCATGTAACAATGAAGTCTGTTGGAAAAAGGAGTTCCAGAGTAGCGTGTTTACTCAGGAGGAAGACCCTGCCTCACAAGAGCCAGTGTGGTGTAGTGGTTAAGAGCACGGGACTGGGACTCAGGCAATCCGGGTTCTAGTCCCCGCTCGGCCATGGAGCCAACTGGGTGACTTTGGGCCAGTCACAGACTCTCAGCCCAACCTACCTCACAGGGTTGTTGTTGTGGGGATAAGATGGAGGAGGAGAGATGACGCAAGCTGCCTTGAGCCCTTTGTAGGAAAAAGGCAGGATATAAATCGAAAAATAAATAAATAAATAAATTATATATTTAGGGTTGGATCCAGACTGAGTCATACATAGAAAAGACTCACTAAATTAATAAGACTTGTTATTCCTGATGAACCTAATTCCCATTGAGCCCACTCTAGCTCCATTTCAATGAAGGTCTGTTCAACATTATTTACAAGCTTCCTGTTTGCAATTCCTGGCCATTTTATTGGTTTTATTTTAGTACAACTGGAGGATTGATGATGAATTATGGCCTATTAGTTGATTTCTGTTTCTCATACAGTGGAGGTTTTTTTTTCCTTCATAGCAAATTACTGCTATATAACAACATATATACTGTTTGTGCTATAATTCTTCACTACTAAAAAGTAAAAAAAGAAAACAGAAATGAAAGCAAAGTAATGACTAAAGCCTACCTACTTCAGCCTACGGGAAAACAGAAAATGAAGGGGAAGTTCATCACTAAACCACAAGCATACTATATTTTTGAAATGGAAACAATAAAAAGCAGTAAGTTTTCTATGAAAGGCTCAGTAGCTTCAAAGAGCTTCAGAAGGTTTTACAAAGCTATACTGGGCAGGCTGCCCCTTGAACTGCCTTTTACCACATGCACAAAAAATTAGTACAAATCTGAAAAAGATACTGGAGGGAAGAAGCACAAAAAACTATAGACTAATGCCTGTAAGCCATGAACTAATGTCTTGGTTATTTTTAACTGAACAATTTTAGAGAAAGCAGAAGTAATCTGTGATCAGCCAACCCCAAGTTTTGCAGCTGTACCTACACAACTCTGATTGCAGGAGGCTACAAGCCAGGCTAGGGAGTGAAGTGCAATGCAAAAAACTTTTAAAGAACAAGAGCCCCAGACCTCTCAGGCAAGCAAGCCAAGCTGCGTGCAAACATAATTGCTTTGACAGATCCACTGAAGTTCTGTTTAATCTAACATTTCAAAGAATGGCTCATCAGGTGGCCCTGGAAAACTCACAAGCAGGACATGCCATAAGCAGTCACTGCTCACTCTTTATTGTCTTTTAGTAACTAGAAGTTCACTTTCCCTCTAAACGCAAGTATTTTGCTACAGCGGCTACTGGACATGGGAACATGGGAAGCTGGCCTCACACAGAGGCGGATCCTGGTCCATCTGGCCCAGGGTTGCCTACTTTACACGGACTGGCCCCAGTTCTCCAGGGTTTTGGTCAGGATTCTTTCCTCGCGACACCTGGAGATGCAGAGATCACATCTAAGGCCGTCTGCTTGCAAAGCAGTGGCTCATTTATCTCATCCTTCCTTAAAACTGTGAGAGGCAGCTAATGCCCCGGCAGAGGCCTTCTTGGTCTCCCATCATCCCTGGCAGTTGGCCACGCTGGTTGAGGATGGCAGGAGCCGGAGTGCAACAAGAAATGTGGTTCGCACAGGCTGCCTGTTCCTGAGCTAACAGCTGCTGTAGGAGAACACAAATAAAAATAGCCCCCTCGCTCCCAAATATGATTAATGGAAACTGGAACAGCCAGTGCAGCCTGGGAAAATTCATGCCCTATGATAAATTTGGAAGCTGGTCACTGACGTTTCCCCCGTGTCATACAGCGATGGACTTCCTGTTCAGAGGAAGACGGCAGGTGAGCCCAGGAGCAGGATGCCCGGCTCCTGGCCACTCGCTGCAAGAGAAAGCCGCCCATGAGAAATCAGGAAGTATGCTTTGCACCACAGCTGAACTTTGTCTCTGCCTCGAGAGCTTCAGCTGAAGAGTGGCTAATAAATAATGGAAACGGACTGCATCAGAGGCTGCGATACCTTTGTCAGCAGTGACCTCTGAAGGAATGCCTCCCAGGGGTGCGGCAGCGTAGCCAGTCCCCCAGAACCACTGTTTCGGCCGCCCTGCTCACCTTTCCTGTCTTGATGTCCCGCACGTAAATGCCCTCGTTCTCAGCCAGGGGAATGGAATGGCGCTGCTCAAGGACCTCCACCTCCGCCGGTGGGACGTACTCCAGGGGGCCCTGGATCAGCCAACGGTCTCCCGGCTTCCGCAGAATTTTCTCCCCATCCTGAGGGGGCAAGGCAAAGACACAGAAAATGAAGGCGTTTGGCCACGTCAAGCTGCCCATCCTGCCCACTGCGCGACAGAGAATCGGGCCTCTCTGCCTCAGGGGTGCTGAGGTCTGAACTCCTGTTTGGAAAAGCTGTTGGGCGCTACGCTCCATTCGTGGGCAAAGGCAAATGCAGAGAGGACAAAATCACAAGAAATGCCAGCATAATTTAGCTTACAACTTCTAGGACCATTAACCAACCCTTTAGAGTTAGGGAAAACACTGCACAGAACCTGGAGACAACAGGCAGTTCAGGGAAAGGAGGCATAGCCAGGGGGAAGCGTGCGGCCCCTGGCAAACCCCAGAGGCTGTGCTGAGCCTGCCCCACCTCAGTCACATCTTCCAAGGGGCGGATGGCACGGAGCAGGAGGCCGTCTTCTTCTGACAGGATGTAGATGCTCTGGATCCCCTGCTGCAGGTGCTCTCCTGGCTGCAGGAAGAAGGATACCTCCCCCTGCAGAAACAACAGAGAAGGTTTGGCCAATCAAGAGCAGGCCTGGGTCCATGGGTGGCAGTTGCCCTCACCCACAAAAGCAGCAGCTGCCAAAAAAAAAATAATAATAATAATTTAAATTATTGCGTGCTGGATCTGGACCTGACCAAGAGTGATGCTCAGGCACCAGCTTAATCAATACATGAAATGGGGAGCCCTTCTACCAATATTTTCCTAAACATTCTCCTTGTAAACAAGCCCTGTGACCTGCAGAGAAATGGCCTCTGGGAACAATTTGATGCTTGTTCGCTTCTGAAACACAGCTGCATCTCGGAGTGTAGTATCCGCAGAGTTTCCCTGGGGCTCAGTGAGGACAGTGAAACTGCTTCCCGGACAACAGCTTGCTTATCGGTAGCTGTTCCACCCAGCAAACGCGTTGACTAAAATGTTACAGGACAAGGCGATGCTGAGGCCACCAGTACCTGGCCAGATCTGCTTGCTTGGACTCAGTGGGTACCCAGACAATGCCCAAGGAGGGATGAAGCAGCATTTTTGACTGCTCTGCACCCGTGGCCACGGGCAGCACTCCCGCCACCACCAAGCTTCAGTGGCAAACCATGACAAAGGGGTACAAAGGACCCAGGAGTGCTGACTGTTTTTTTGGCTGCCGTGGCTTTTGGCAGTCTGGAGGGGGTGCAGCAGGGGCTTGCAGGTCCAGATCTGCTATCTAATTGTGAGGATAAAATGGCTGCTTCGCTCTCCATGTTTTAACAAGCATGGCCCTGTAGTCCTCCAACTCATTTGGCCCAAGACACATACCTGGATCACTTTCTTCTTGCCAAGTTGGGGTTTCCCATCCATATCCACTGGGTCACAAACCACACAGTACTGGCAACTGTTGAGGGTGGTAATGTCGATCACACCCAGCACTTCCTCGTAAACATCGGGAATGTGGGCCTCAGAGTCAGCCATGGTGACCAGCCACTCTTCTCCCGTCTTCCTCATGATGCCCTGTGAGTCCTTGAAGGTCTTGAGGGCCCGGAGATGCAGCGCTTTCTTCAGGGGGAGAGAGAGAGGCGGGGGGGGGGGGGGGGATTTGTGGTCTGGGGTGAATCCTGTGTTGGAGGGGAATCTTCTCCCTGAGCTGGCTCTCACACCCAACACCCCATGATATCATCTACTGCCTTCACTAAAATAAATCCTCAGTGCAGAGGGAGGCGCAGAGCTCCAGGGAGAACAGGATTCATTGGGGTTGCAGGAACTGACTTGGTATTATTATTATTTTCGATTTATATCCTGCCTTTTTCCTACAAAGGGCTCAAGGCAGCTTACATTATCTGTCCTCTGCAGGCTGGATGGGGCCCACTGCAAGCTGGATTTGGTCCTCAGGTTGGAGGTTGTCCTACCGCGCATGATGGTTTTCCACATGCTATTCATACAAATGACCTGCCCAGGATTCTTCCCACATTCCCAGAGATCTAGATGTGCTGCCCAGCCCCAGTAGCCAAACTGCTAGCTGTGATGCTGCACTACACACAACAACAAAACTTATAGGCATTAATATTGTATTCCTACTGTAAAGCGCTTAAGAATTTTAGCATACGAAGTGACATGATAAAGTATTATAGTAGGTATAGATCTTATTAGAGTATTATAAATACTTTTTAAGAACAGGTATCATCAACTTAAGCCTAAAATTCTTTAACAACATGCCAGGCATTATTTAGATTACTGAACACGCATGAGGGAGTTAAACACACACTTCATGTGAAATTCAGTGGCTCTTGATTTTTCCCCCTTTCTGCTTTGTGTGCACACACGCATGAACAGTATGTGTTTAATTAAGGCTGGACTTTTGCACCCCTGCAGATAGAAATACACATCTATGGGGCATGGAGACACAGACACAAACTTGTCGAAAGCTCAGATATTAAACACACTGTGTGTCCCCACCACCTTGGTTCCCTGTGTGATTGCTGCACTCGTCAGAAGATACTGCCCTACCAGTGCCCAAACTTTCAGAGTTCTGACCAACTAAGGCTCCAAACAGGCTTCTGGATTCTTAGCACCCACCATCTGGAACTGCCCACCATGACAAATGTTGACCTCTGCAGAAAACATACTTTATCCAAGGAGTATTCCCGAGAAGGTGCTCTTGTCTTCTGTATACATTTAAAATTTATCTATAGTCTTATAAACTATTGATCTACACATTGTTTTGAGAGTGCTAATGTTTGTATAAATGATCCAGGTACTAGACTAAACCAAGCCATTTTATCATAAGCAGTTGTTGTATTTGTTAAATGACATGCAGGTCATAATCCCAATGTGCCATCCAGAAGCTGAGAAATGAAGAGGTTGTTCACCCATAGTACTGCCACCCTAAGCAATTGCTCCATTCTCTGTTTCAATTAGTATATAAAATGCACAAATACTATTATGTATTTCTTATTAACTCATCTTACTGATATCACCTATAATACATATATTCAAATTAAAGCATCCAGGATAGTTGGATGCCATCCTGGAATTTATCATTCCAAAGTGGAACAAAGACACTGTTTTCTCAGTAGCTCTATTCTCTTTTCTCTTGCTCTTATAAAAGTCATATTCAGTGCATGGCAATGAACTGTGTTCTGGAAGAGCAATCAGATAATGTGGGAGTGGAAGCTGTACTCTTTTTCCAACACTCCACAATTCCAAGTTTAAGTGTCAACAAATCAGTAACGTCCCTGCATCAGAGATTTCTACATGCCTTTTTACATATCCCAATTTAAACGGGTTTAAATAGCCTGTTAAAGCGAAATCTATTACACGGCCGTTTTTCTTCATGTGAGGAACCCAGGGCAGCTAACCTGGTTCCATTCTGTCCTCACCACAGCAACACTGAAAGGTAGGTTGGGCTGAGAGTCCATAGCTGGCCCAAAGTCACCCAGTGGCCAGGGGGAGACTAGAACCCGGATCCCCAGTCCAGCATTCTATGTCATGCCACCTTGGCTCTTGTGTGTGAATTCATAACAGAGAACTGGAGTCCGAAATGGTTTTATTTTACCTCAACACTAAAGGTAGACATGTCGTTTACATCTTGCTCTCCACAGCTCATTTATCATGAGATGAGGCAGGCTATCTCTTGATCTTACATGGTGTAAGATGGCATTGATGTAACTGCTTAAGGAGGTTGTGTTTTAAAATTCATTGCCATCAAATTATTCCCTACATAAGCAACCATTACCCATTGCCAAGCCGTTCCTGGTAGAATTACTCATGAATCCTCTCTTCATGTTTGTTTTAAATTAGGTGTATATTCCTTCTGTGTGTCCTTGAGCAACAGGTAGATACTTCTTACCAGACTCTTATTAGAGGTAGTTAAATAACAGCCCTAAAATAGTTAACAATATCCTATGGGGATAATGTGTATACAGATGCGTATAAGAGGAATGTTTAACCCGAAAAAGCAGTGTCACTGTGAGCCCTGAGCTGTGCCGATCATAGCAATGAGAGATTCCCTCTCTACAAAATCTTTTATTTAAAAGTATGCATCTTTCCATTTAGAGATACTTCCTAAAACCCCCTTTGACTTGGTCACTGGAATTCAGGGACAGACAGGGTAACAATTCTAGAGCAAGTGTTCCTTGGTGCTTTACCCAAACCTCAGCAATGCTTGAAACACAATGACTGGGCAACTGCACATCCAAATCAGATGCTTTTTCTGATATCAGAATACAAAATACAGATGCAGAAGATTACATCCTATTTTGCTCATTTGTTTTACTCCTTTCTTAGGGACTCAAGCCCATTTATTAATTGATCTCCATGCTTCAAAAATAAGGGTAAATTTACTCTGCTATTGCTTATGGCCAGTTTAATGTTATAATGTTATTTTGAGTTGCAAATATTATAGTGTTATTTTGAGTTGCAGATGCTGCCATATAAATTACTAAGTTCTTGTCATTCTTTAAGCTGCCTCAAGATTCAAAGGTATATTAATGAATAAAAATAGTATCTATGGGAAAGCTTTAATTTTACCAGAATTCCACATATCAAAGACCAATTCAAAATATTAACAGATCTTGTCATTGGTTCATATCTGCTGATAAATTCCTATTAAATTTGGCTATTGGATATTATTTGGGTGAAGGATGACATAAGGTATCTAATCCCTGAAAATCTACACTCCATTTTATATAGCTCTGCTTTTGTATTTATTTCTTGGCTCCACCTAGATTTCTCATAATTAATTTTATACTCTGAAATCTCCACAAATGCATTTGAGAGCTGAATAGTCAAGGGAAAAGCTTGTCCCATATATCATACATGATAGGACATTTGCTCAGTGTGCAAATTTAAATGCTAGAATTCAGGCTAAAGGTTCTACACACATAACAAGAGAGAGAGGACAATCCTTCCTTGCACCTTTTAACAAACTAAAGCTGCTTGACAAATGACCATTTTTTTGGCTCATATACATAAACTTCAATTTGACCCAATTACAAAATACTCCCCAAGTTTTACCAACAGAATCATTCAATTTTATCCAAGACCTTCCCCATATTCATACATAATAAATCATTGGGGTCACAGCCAGACTTTATTTTATGTACAATATCAATTATTTGCCACCTTCTGTGTGCCAACTGTCTTCTTCTAATAAAGCCTCCATGTACTTACATCATATTGTGCGTAACTGCTTGGTCAACACAAATGTCCGTGCTTTAAAATCATAATTCAGTAATGAAATTGGCTGATAGGACATTGTTAATGAAAAATCTTTCTGATTTTTGGAAAAAAGGGAGTCTTAGCTTTGCCCAAGTAGCTAGCATTTTACAGAGCTTCAGTCTCTCTCTCTCTCAGCCTGGATTAATGGGTCTAACAATTCTTCACAAAACAAATGATAAACTCCAGTCTAATATCATTAAACTCTGGTACCTTGCGAGAGTCTGAATGGCTTGCCTGCCAGTCTTCTTGTAAAAAACTATGTAAGAGTACTGTTTAAAAAAAAAAAGTCAGAAATCTCAAATATTTTGTTTTTGCCAATTCATATGAAGTCTTCATAAACTAAAAATTCCTGCACTATTTTTCTTGTAATAAAAGCATAGCCTGTAGATTTGTTTATCGAAAGTGCCATAATACCAGTTTCCTCTTCCTTCAGCATATTTGCTGAGTGTGTCAACTTTGCCTTCTCAAAGGTCTTTTGCCTTCTCAAAGGTCTTTCACCTCAAGTATCTTTTCTAGTTTCTCAGAATTGTAACATTTCAGGCTGCTTCCTTAGTGATTGCTCCATTTTCTGTGCTCTGAACTTTGAGCCTTATTTATGCCATATAAAGCAACCGCACCCAGTTGCTTCAGCAGAGCCTAAGACACACACCCTTCACATCCACCAAGAGAGGCAGCAAACACCACTCACCTTTTCAGTCAGGACAAAGGCATCCACAACATCAACCACTTCCTCAAACACACCTGGCAGGTAAGCTCCAACCCGCTTCACCAGCCACTCTTCACCTGTGAAGAGGGAAAAACCAATTATTTGTCATTACCAAAAAATGGCCAGGCAGAGGACCAGGGGAAGAACAGCAAGCATACCTGTCACACGTTTATTCCCCTCTCTGTCTTTGCACTCTTTCCGGGCTTGAAGTCTTATGGCCTGGTTGGGCCTAATGACAGTTGCTTGGATGGTCTCCACGACTTCAACCTCCTTTTGTGGGATATAGGTGCCTACATAACAACAAGAACATAATACAGAAGCCAGCTTGGCCTCAAAATCTTATCTAGCCAAAAAAAAAACACCAAAAGCTGCCTTTAACTAGGCCATACAGCCTGCCCATCTATTACCTACTCCAGCCTTCTTCTTGCTCGTGGCCTCCAAACTGCTGAACTACAACTCCCATCACCCTCAGACAGCATGGTGAATGGCTAGACCTGATGGGCGGTATAGTCCAACAACTCTGGAGAGGACCAGGTTGGGAAAGATTGCCCCGGGCCTTCACAGATGTCAGTGGGCATGCGAGCTGGAATGGTGGAAGCTGCAGTCCAACACGGTTGAAGAGCACTGAGGCTGGCCTGCCATGACTGCCAACAGCAACTGGAGTCTCCAGAGGACATCTTTCCCATGCTCTGGTACGTGAGCTTTTGTGACTGAGGATGGTGGAAACTGAAACTAGATCCCTTGGCACACAAAACAGGAACTAGCCTGACTGCCACTTACCAGGCCCTTCGAACAACCATTCATCTCCAGCAACGAATTTGTTGCCCCGGTCATCCTCAAAGTCCAGCAGGGCTTTCAGATGGAGGGCAGTGTTGGCTAAGACGACCTGCAGATGTGTAACATCCTGCAGAAAGCAAGCAAGCAAGCGATTTGGGGGCAGGCCATTGGCAGGGCCAACTCCAGAGGTTGGCAATGTTGACATTTCCCAGGGCAATAAGACCAGCAAAAGGCCCACTGTTCTAACATTTCCAGTTGGGAGGGAGTATCCAGGTAGACAAGGTGTAGTCTAAGGTGCATGTTCCAGTTCTTCCAGGTTAGAGAAACCTGCAGAGGGTTCTGTGCCCAAAGGACGCCCAGATCACCAGTGAGGTCAGCACTGGTGATGAGTTCTAGCAGCTGGGACAGTGCTGGGAGCTGCTGCTCTGGAGAACCTGAGCACGCCGGATAGACACATGTCGACCCAACAGGGACTGGCCCCACTGCAAGGGGCCTCTGGTTCTTCCCTCACTGTGGGCCCCTCTGCAGAGCAGAAATGCTCCTGCGGAGCCCCTTACCTTTTGTAGCTCCTCCCCAGGATACAGAGGGAAGGGGTCCTGAGCCAGTCGGATCTCTAGGTCAGCATGTCTGAGCCGCACCTGGCCCAGAGCATCAAGCTGGACCTCACCATCTGCTCCACGAGCCACTGGATTGCGGATGATACAGTAGTGGAGCGGGGGGACCGTCACCATCTTCACAGGAGCAAAGATAATCCTGGAGAGAGGAAGGAGAGTTGCTCGGGGGTGTGGACGAGGAGGAGAGAAGACTTGAAAGGGGCAGCTAAGATCTTGGATACGTGGCATCTTTGTGGCTGGGAAGAGCAGAAAGGCTCCTCCTGAGGATCAGCTTTAGCTAAGTTATCCTGTCTGGCTCACAAGCTTGCCAGTTGCTGTCTTGCAAAACACTCTGCTTCAGTTCAGCCTCCTCAGACTAGCAGACTTTATTAAAATAGTCAACATGGCTGCACTGAAAGCTTCAGTGAAAGTGACACTCAACCGTAAGTAAGTCAACAGCCACCGTCTGGTCCAAAATTATTGGAGGAATTTCAATTATTGCGGCCCAATGATGTGGACAAGGTGCTTGGAAGAGTACGTCCCACCACTTGCCTATTGGATCCTTGCCCGTCTTGGTTAATAAATAACTCCAAGCACGGGATTGGGACCTGGATTTTGGAAGTGGTTAACGCTTCTCTGAGGGAGGGTCGAGTGCCTGCCCCTTTAAAGGAGGCGGTAATACGACCAGTCCTGAAGAAAGCGTCACTGGATCCAGAGATGGCCACTAACTATAGACCTGTGGCCAACATCCTGTTTCTGGACAAGGTGTTAGAGCGAGTGGTGGCGGGACAACTCCAAGCACTCTTGGATGAAACTGATTATCTGGATCCTTTTCAGTCCGGCTTCAGACCCGGGTACAGTACTGAATCTGCCTTGGTCGCCCTGTACGACGACCTGTGCAGGGAGAAGGACAGGGGGAGTACATCCCTGTTGGTTCTTCTGGACCTCTCAGCGGCTTTCGATACCATCGACCATGGTATCCTTCTGGATAGACTTGCGGGATTGGGGGTTGGAGGCACTGCTTTGCAGTGGTTCCGCTCCTATCTCGACGGTCGATTCCAGAAGGTAGTGCTGGGGGACCATGTCTCTACGTCATGGCAGCTATACCATGGGGTACCACAGGGCTCCATTCTATCCCCTCTGCTATTTAACATCTATATGAAACCGCTGGGAGAGGTCATCAGGAGGTGTGGGCTGCAGAATCATCAATACGCTGATGATACCCAGCTTTACCTCTCGTTCTCCACTAATCCAGGTGAGGCAGTGGCTGTGCTGAACCGGTGCTTGGCCGAGGTAAGGGAATGGATGAGGGCCAATAAACTGAAACTCAACCCAGACAAGACGGAGGTCCTGTTGGTTGGCGGATCGGGTTTCGGAGAGGGTGGATTTGACCTGGTCCTGAATGGTGCAACACTCCCTCTTAGGGATAAGGTCCGCAGCTTAGGAGTACTCCTCGACCCGGAGCTTTCTTTGGAAGCTCAGGTGACAGCGGTGGCGAGGAACGCCTTCCTTCAGCTTCGGCTGATTAATCAGCTGTGCCCCTACCTGGAGTACGACTGCCTGGCGACAGTGACACACGCGCTGGTGACTTCCCGCCTAGACTTCTGTAACGCGCTTTACGTGGGGCTTCCCCTGAAGACAGTCCGAACACTTCAATTGGTGCAAAATAGAGCTGCCAGGTTGCTGACGGGGACGGGGCGTTATGCTCACATGACTCCAGTCCTCCGTCAGCTTCACTGGCTTCCCATTGAAGCCCGGGCCCAATTCAAGGTGTTGATTATGACCTACAAAGCCCTAAACGGCTTGGGTCCTGGCTACCTGAACGAGCGCTTACGTCCCTATATGCCCGACCGCCCTTTGAGATCTGCGGGAGAGTCCCTTCTCCGGGAACCCTCCATGAAAGAAATTAGGAGAGTAAGTACCCAGAGGAGGGCTTTCTCTGCGGTGGCGCCCAACCTATGGAATTCACTCCCCAAAGAGGTCCGCCTGGCACCGTCGCTACTGGTTTTTCGGCGCCAGGTAAAGACCTTTTTATTTAAACATCATTTCAATTGTTAAAACATATGATCTGGCCTGGGCAACTTCTTCTTCCTTCTCTTTCTCATCCTATATTTTTATTTTATACTGATAATTTTAATTTTGTATTTGTAAATCAATGTATTTTTTGTATTTTTGTATTTAATGGTAATTTATTATGTACTATTGTATTTCAATGTATTTTATCATGTTGTAAGCCGCCCCGAGGTTTCGGCAAGGGGCGGCATAGAAATGTTATAATAATAATAATAACAACAACAACAACAACAACTCAGATCTTGAAAGCAGAAAGAGGTGCATTTATGCGGCAGGGGGGTCTGCAAGGCAGAAGAGGAGCAGCCCTTGCATAACTCTGATCACCCAACAGTAGAGGACTCAGGCGAGGAAAATGTGGCCCAGAACTCATTCACGGGTGCCTCTACTGCACCTCCCCAAGGCCAGTTCTCTGTTCTCCAGCCCTCCCTGGCCTGGTGTCCTCCAGCAGCGCCATTTCTCTGGGGAAGGGGCAAGGGCCAGTGGCCTTGCGTGCTAAATTCTGGGGTTGCCAAAGCAGCCCCCAGTGTTGGCGGTTGCACATTGGCTGTTTCTTGCCCACCCAGCAGTGGCACCCAGAAAGCTGCTACGCTCGCCCAATCTCTCTCTCTCTACGCTCTCCTAGAATGAGAATGTTGTTGGGTGGGCAAGAAGCCGACTAGGCTTTCCAGAGTCGGTAAGACCCAAATGCCACACTTCAAAGGGTCCTCTTCATCACAGCGAAGCCTTCAGGTTGAGGCAGGTATGAAAGCAGAGCCAACTCTGTTTCTGACCTCATGCAAGAAGCAGGCAAAGAAAACCTGCTGCTGTACTCACTCCAAAGCTTTCTTGTAAGATCCTGGCCCTTCACAGAATCTCAGAATTGGAAGGGAAATTGGAAATAATTTGGTGCAGGAGCCACATCTAACTCTCCTGAAATCCCAAATTTAAGTTCCCCAAACGGCGATGCCCCCTTTTCAGGCCCCACCCCTCTCTTCCGAACTGCAGGACCACTTGGATTTGGCACATTGTTTTCCTAGTTTTAAGAAGTTGAAATGCATCTCCTAAGGCTCAGTTACTGATAGTAAGAGCTTTAAGCTAAAATAGGCTGTATTTTTTAACATTTGGGTCATGTCCCATTTTGCCTTTGCTCCCCCCAGCATTAGAATTCCCCCCGCAGGCAGTTTCTGGCCTTCAAGTTGAAAAATGTTTACTATTTCTGATTTACTCCAACACCTGCTTAATGTAGGCTTTGAAACAAATAAAGCCAAAGTGCAAGACACCAGTCCAACCCTCTGTCCTTCTGCAGAAGACTATTCTTCATGTACTCTAGCAAACACAAAGGGCTTGGAAGGGAGCTGGGAATTTTGCTTTCACTGTGAGGGTTGCAAGGAGTGGGGAAAACACTTGGTTGGTATACAAACTTGGTATTTGTTGAGGCATGCATACTCCAATCTCCCCACATGCACGCACACAGATGCTTTTGGTGCGCTTACCTCTCATTGTCCTGACGGATGTAGGTCTTGGGTCCCACTTCCACTCGAGTCACGTTTGAATTCTGATCCAAGACATGGGTATAGTAATACGGAGGGATCCGGATGATCGATTCAGCTGCCATTTTGTCCTCTGGAAGGGTTCACCACTGGGGTGCAATAAGGGAGTTGATCAGAAGACTAACTGAAGAGCTCACAAGACCACCCCCTATAGCACACTCTTCCATATCACCCTCCACCCTTTCACCCCAAACTGGCAGTAGTCTGGGACACTTGTGTGCCCCCCATCTCTGGCTCATTTCATTTCTGTACCACCCAGTGGCCAAAGCTTTCAGGGTGGCTGACAAAAATGATTCCATGAGGACAAATGTACTGCAGGTGGAGGTGGAGATTGTGGAGTAAGGAACATGAGGTGCTCCAGATATGGTTCACTCTAACTCCCATCAACCCCGGGCCGCACAGCCAGCAGGGAAGGATGATGGGAGCTGCAATCCAATAACACATGATCACCCCTTCGCTACCCCTGTCATATAAAATCGCAGAATTTTAGAGTTGGAAGGGACCTGGGCGTTGTGTATGTATGCGAAGCAGCCAGGAAGGACGACAGCTCCTGGGCTTTTTTCAGAGCGGCAGCAATGTCAGCATCATCCTGCAGGGTAACTGACAAACTGAACAGCTGGGTACTTGCTCTGACAGGTGAAAGGGCATTTGCAAGACTTTCAAGATGCACTGTTGTTCACCCCGGAAACCCAATGCATTCCATTGCAATTACTCCCCAACAAACCGAAGAAGCCATTTTGGCCGGTGCTCACTCAACGCCCTTGAGGGCACACCCACTTCCACGCAGTCCATGCTCTCCCTCGCACAGGCACAAAAACTTGAAAGCGGGCAGAAACTATGAGCACAGAAAAACTAGAAAGGGAGCTGGGCAGAGCGGAATCCTGCTGAAAACACCAATCGTGCGTTCAAAAGGACTTGAGCGCTGGAAGAAAGTCGAACAAATTATATTTTGGCATGTCAGTCAACAAGAAAAATCACTGTCTCCGTCTTCTTAAATCATTTAGAGTTGCCATCTTAGGAGAAAGTGAAAGTTCTCCACCCGCTTGCTTAGCCCTCAATGATAGATTCAAGAGCTCATAGATTTCTGTAACGAGTTCGCTTTCCTGTTCTGGAGAAGATAGTCACCAAAATACATGCCCAGGAAAGGATCGAGTAGCGGGGGAAGGGGGGGGGTAGAAAGCTCATAAAGGGGGAAAAATCGCCTTACCACGCAAAGAGAGCTTTAGCGGTTTCCACAGCCCTTTAGCCTCTGCTAGGAATTTCCCGAAGGCTTGTTTCCTGGTAGAGGTGGAGCAAACTGCAAAATCATCACTGTTTAAAGAGGCAACATCATCTTTTTGAGTCACCACAAACATGTTAATCGATCGATCAATCAATCAATCAATCAATCAAATCTTTATTCGGTCATTGACCAGCCAATAAATAAAACACAAAATTACAGTTAGTTAAAAATTACAAAAAAAATTACTAAGAAAATTACAGTAATTAAGAAAAGAAAGTAAACACATTCTGGTAGAATCTAACAACATTTAGGGTTAATTCTACCACACACTGTACAAACCACCAAACAGTATTTGGCTGTAGTCAAGGAGATGAAATTGGGCTGATCGGATAAAAGTATCTTAAGATAAAAAGAATTGGAGTAACTGGGATATTTAGAAAGGAGTGGGGATAACAGTTCCTGGTGAGCACCTGTATAGAGAGGGCAGTAAAGAATAACATGCTCCAGCGATTCCATTGTTTCTCCCCCACATAAGCACAGTCTCTGTTCAAGGGGTATATCTGATATCTCCCTTCAGTAATGGCTCTTGGGAGGGCATTGAATATGGCTAGAGAAAACAGCCCTTCTAAATTTGGGGATCCTTATGCTACTGGTTGAAAAAGATGTGTGGAATGGTTCAGGAAGGTATTTCTGGATAGAACTGGATAATCTACAAACTTGTTAAAAGGAATTGGAACGATGAACTAGCCAAAGCTCTCTGGGGGTTGACAAAGATCACTCCACTAGTTGAAACAGAAAGCAGGAATGGAGAGCAGGAATGTGTCACTCCAGAGATTGTTGAATTGCAATGCCTTTCAACCCCAGCCAACATAGCCCATGTTAAAAAATGCTGGGAGCTGGAAAACCAACTCTACCAAACCATCTGAAAAACCACCTATTCCACATCCTTTTCATATAAAATAATAGAACTTCAGAATTGGCAGGGACTTTAGCAGTGATGCAATGGAAGGAAAACATAGGGTTACAACTCCATGAGTTTTTCAAAGCAGGACCAGCAACATCGTCTGGGAAAGCAGGAAACCAAGGTAGAGCACATCTCCTCCCCTGACCCACCCTGGCAAGTGAACAAAGTTGTTTTTATTGGTTTCATTATGGTTTATGATAGGTTAACATAAGCAGAATCAGAGAATGAAGAAATTATCCAGCTAGGCCTGGATAGTGCCTGTCCTTACTTTGGTGGAAGTCCTACTTCACCCTAAATGCTAAAACGTCTTTGCATTATTGTTTCCATTTCTAATTATAAGGTAAAAGGTTGCATTTTGTCTTACAAGTTGGACCTCTGTATTTAGAAGTGAGCACCACCACGTTCAGTGGAGCTTAGTCCTAAGAAACTAAGCAGTGTAAGAGCCCTGTAGCTTCAATAAGAGATTTTATTATTTGATGTGTCTTTGTTTCATGATGGACTTTATAAGCAAAGTATTGTCTTCTTTCAGAATAATAATAGACAAGCCAGATAGAAACATACATGCCCAGGAGGCATAACTAGATTCCTTGGCTCTGACCAGCTCCAGGGGAACCGGTCTGTAAATTAGCAGCTGAAGCATGAACCAATATAGAGATGTTGTGATATGAAGTATTTTACCTGTTGAACTTGAAACCTTGCCCCTGTTAAAGTTCTATAAAGGTACAAGCACTTTGATAATGCTGTTGAGCAACAGTAATCTGACTCTTGGAAACATCATCCCTGTGTGTCTACTTAGATTAAGTCACCCTGAAATTTACTCCAGGGAAAGAGCTACAAGATTGTGGCCCAATTCACTCACAATGTTACTTCTTGACCTGGGAGTATTTTTGCATATTATGTGTGCAAATACAAAGCTTAACAGGGCGTATGGTTTGCATGCACAAGTGTGTAACATTTGCTTCTTGGGAACCGCTGATGCCTGGGAGCTTGAAGAGATGTAACTGTCAGGGCAGAGTTGTGTACCAGATGATCCCACAGCCAATACTCTGCCTATTTGTGTTTTTAAAGTTACACAAGCCCAGCCAGAAACAAAGCTATTGGCAACCAGTTGGCAATTGATTGCCCTTTGTGGGTGGGGCAGGATTCTAGTGCTAATAATAGCTGCATGGAAAGCGACTACTGTGAAAACTGATCCTTTTTTCAATCAGAGACTGCACACAGGGAAAACTTAACGCAACTGTTAAAGCTACCAGCACATTGATTGAAATGAAGCTGGCCAGCTTACTACAGAAAAACTCCATATCCAGTGTTTCAGTTACTGATGTTTCACTTAACCCCAATTGCCTGCAAAAACAAGAGCTGAGGAGCTTGAGCACGACCTGCTCTGGGGGAGCTCATTCTGCATCACATCTTGAGCCTCTTGTCTGGGCACCCACCCAGTCCCAAATCCAGCGCCTGCCCTGCTTTCGCCAGGGAATGGTGCACCATTCCAGGCAGAACACAGCGGTGTCTGGGAAGAGGAACATTCCCTGGAAGGCTGTCTGTTCCCTCTCGCCCCCTGCACCATGCCCATCTGTGGCACAGTGGGCTGCGAAACTAGTAGTGTTTGCTGCCATCCACAACTTTCAGTAATCACTGGAGGGCTTGGAAGCGATACCCCATGGGTACAGGGGTCCTATCCTGTATCCAACAAATTCACAGGTGCTGCTGTGTTTGTTTAATTCAAAGTGAAGAAGAGCGACACAAGTTCTCCAACTGTGATGTGTTTTCTACTTTGTTCAGAGTCCCAAGGTGGAAAAGAAGGTCTGTAGGTCATGCGATGATTACAGGGAGGACCCTCACCTGCTGCAGGAAACCAGAGTTAGTATAGATACATATGGGCTTTTATTTTATTATATTTTACTTATTTTATACACATTTATAGGCCATCTATAACTGCCAAGGCCTTCCTAGGCGGCCTTTCAGAATTTTAATTCTGCCCTTTTCTTTTTTTTAGAACTCAGTGTAATTACGTAATGCTGTTCCTGCTCAATCTTATCCCCACAACAACCCTGTGAGGTAGGTTCGGCTGAGCGTCTGTGACCCAAAGTCCCCCAGCTGGCTCCATGACTGAGCAGGGACTAGAACCCAGATTACTGGAGCCCCAGTTCTGTCCTCTTAACCACCACACCACACCACACTGGCTCTCATGTGTTTACACAACATGACAAGCAATCCTAAATTGTTACCATGATTCAGGGTTTTTTACCATTATCTACCTGACAGACAATCAAATGATTTCTTCATTGTTTTCATCCTTCCCATTCAGTCTTCCCAATGTAAGCATGTATCCCCAAAGTCACTCTTCCTGACATTTAATCTCAAAGTAAATTGCTCCCTGCCTATGCTGCCCGCCTAATTGGTCCATACATAGAGCTGGATGGCTGGAGCAGACCCTGCAGTTGCCACTCTTTCCTGAATACTCTGTGGTAGCAGCATACCAGGATGCTGGAAACCATGATCCTGGGTTCAGGCAACACAACAAGCCATGGTGGTACGAAGAAGCTATAGAACAAACTACTGCTTCTTATTGTGCTTTCTAAAGGTCTGACTTACCATGTAAATTGAACAACTAGGTTCAGACAACACAAAAGACCAAAAATGGTAGAAAACTATCATGTATTGTCATGTCGTCTGAACCCAGCCATGGTGCATGTGGGAATTATTAACAATGTCAAAAGAAATGCAGAAGCAACAGGCAGTGATAATTATGCTCCTTCCATAACCCAAAGGAAGCAACAAACAGCACAGAAACAGCTGTCTTGGCTTCACCAGGATCACATGAAGGTGAAGCTTCACACATACGCTGCTCTGCTGACCCAGATGAACATTGTTTTCCTGCTGGTATTAGCACTCAGGAAAGAACCATTCTGGATGCATTGCGAGGTGAGATTTGAAGTGAACGCCTTGCCCCCAGCAAGTCCAGTGAATCTTGCCCATGACCGAGCTGCTGGAAGAAGCTGACAGAGCTCCCTTGGACTCTGCCAGCGAAACAAGAATAGTGCAGGTCTGTACAGGTCTGAATTGCAAGCCTGTGACATGGAGGCCAGCCTGTCTGTCCTGTGTAGAGCACAGAAGAACAGTACTTCCAAGGCAGAAATCACCTTGGAAGACCAGTAGGTGAATTGACTCCAAATGCTGTGGATGACACTGCTGAATTACGTAATATTGTTACCAGAGCAGACACAGGAACGAAGTTGGCATCTGATTCTGTTGCAGTGGCTGGTGCCCATGTCCGTGTGTATGTATAAACTGGGATACCAAACTTTTTGGACCAGTGAGCACATTTGGAAATAATTCTTTTAAAATGTATGTCTGGGCAATGTCCAGTAGTTGCTTTTCAGAGGAAATTATGAAACAATATAATTTATACCAATGTATATGCTTTTGTATGCTATTTGTTTGCTTCATGAAAATTAACACATGGAATGGGAAATAGATTTTCTGTATCCTTTTGAAAGCTAGAAGGCTGCCATATTACAAAACCAGAAAGATAAACACACCCCTTCTACAGTTTTTGTAATGGACTTACTAAGGGTTTTGATTTAAGAACAAGTGATGTAAAGATGCCAGTGTCAACGGATACGTTTTGGATGTTTGGTTCACTTTTGTTGAAGTGTGTGTACAGTTGCTAGAAAGATGAATGCATTTCAGACAAATCCATGTACATATATTAAACAGGAAAAAATGTGGGTACCTAGTATATAGGTACCAATTTGAAGACCCCTTTGCAGGTGCCACTGGAGGTACCCATGCATGCCTTGGCATAAAAATATTACTATTTAAATAGCAAAGTGATGTACAGAGCAATCTTATGCATGTCCACTCAGAAGTAACTTGCACTAAATACAATAGCTCTATTGCCAATTGAGTAGGCACTGGATTGTAGATTCAGTGGTTACAAATCTGAACTTTAGATCTCTAATACAATTGTTGGCCATTATATCTTGGCCTCTACCTATTCTTTTATCTAAAATAATATTAGCCCACCTCTGCATATTGTTGTACTAATTATCAAGCTATGTGAGATGATTTGTGCACTTTTCTGGTTACAAAAAGACTGAAAGAGCTAGTCAGAATGAGCTGGAAACATGATTTTTTCCCTTGAAATTTCATTTTGAAGAAGCATCTTGTGAAATCTGAAGGTTGTTCCATACACTGTAAAAACTAGTTTCCTCTCTACCTGATGTGATTCTTCTCTGCAAGTCCATTGAATGTGTACTCTGTACATTGTCTGAAGAAAGAACTTCCAGATTATTTTGATATTTTTTTAATTATTATTCTGTATAGGAATAAACTGTAAGGAAAAAGTGAAAAAGCAGGGATCGTACAAATAAGGAAAGGCCTCTCAATTAAAAAATGCTAGTATATTTCAAATAAAGTCCTTGGTCAAGAGAACTTGAAACACCAATTTCATTTCTGGTGTCTTCAGTGTTGTAAATGTGAACAGAACAGGCCTGAAAATGGCTGTTCAAGGATGTCCTAAAGGGAAAAATTAGCTCAAAATACACGGGGGTAACCAACAATAAATATGTTATTAGGCACCTAAAGCTTTCTGTTCTTCCTTTTTCATTCAGGGTATCAGTGGCAGCTGTCTATAGGAAAAGGAAATACACAATGTCATTATGACTATGGTTAGGTGGCCATGTTCCCCCTCCCTGCCACCAAGTCTCGCACTGCATAATGAAGAAACAAAGACAAGGGTTCATGCTCTCCTCACTCTGCTTTGCTTCTCTGAAATATTCTCAGAGAAAATTTTGTCTAACAAATACCACCCACACGGTTGCTTTCTCCATATTGTAAGCTGGGATGGGCAGCACTGTGGACGAAGAGTAGCTTGCAACCACCCTGCAATGTAGTCTGCAGCTGTTGTTCCACAATGCAGATGCGGAGTTGGGGGGCTCACAAAAACCCTGCAGTGTAGTCTATTCTGTACTTAGGAACATCGAATACAATGTATCTACTTCTGTACACAACAATCAAAGGGTGCTATATAGGATTTTAAACTACCATGAAAATCACAACACACCCACCCCTTTCTTCACACGCACGGTCAATTTCTGTAGGTGGCTATTTCGGATTTTTAGCAAAAACAACACATGTCTTTATAAATACACTCCAAGTTCTAGCCAATATTAATTTAGTTAAATTGTTAATTTAGTTAAAGCATGTCAAAGCGAATGCTCTATATAATCCCTTCCCAGTCTAAAGCCAATACCGCAACTGAATGCGACCAGTTCAGGCAACAGTCAATTGCTTACTAAAGCGCTGCAATTTGCACCGTTCTGTCAGCGTTAAATGTGGATCCAAGATCAAACACCAGAAAGGAGGGGGAGCAAAATGCGTGAGCCAGGAGCTACTCTTCGTACGCATGCGGAAAAGTTAATCCTGCATTCTCCGTGGCTACAGGAAAACGCATGCGCCCAAATATTTGCCAGGTTTTCCAGCGCTTTGCCACGCATGCGCTTTAAGTACTCGTCTAGCAACGCGTATGCTAAGGCGCATGCGCCCTTGATTTATTTACATAATCTTCGATCTCTCCGGGCGCGCGACACACGGAGTCAACAAGCTGTCCTGCGCACGAGCGTATTGTTTTCGAAGAGCCTCCGCACCCTGCTGTGCGCGTTGCCTTTTTCACGCCAATGCGCATGCGTGCTTTATTTCAGGACTACGATACTGTTCTGCGCCGCGCATGCGCGACGAGATAATTAGCTCTCGAAACTACGCAAGATTCGTAGGTTATTGTCACTTACTGGGTAATTTTTTTCCCCCAAATTGTTATTTATATCCGCTTGAGTCTCAAGGAGAAGCGGACTGCAGCCAGCTGAGAAGAAGATTGGTTTGAATTAAGCGGGAAATTGTGCGTGTGTCTGTCATTCTGACTTGCAATCTTTTTGTTGTTGCTCAACTGTCAGCCATTTTCTGTGCCTTTCTTCTGTTCAGGTATGCTGCGTAATCTCACTCCTCCTGTACAATTGATGCGCGCTGCATCCTATGCGTGTTTGTAAGTTCTGCGGGCTTGAACGTTGTGCAGCAAGCACGTTTAGGATTGCACCGCACAGAGGCGCCTTCAGCCCCATTTGCTTAGGAGTAATATATAAAAGTAGGCTTCATCACTACAATTCTGTGCACACTTGCTCTGGAACATCTCAACTGAACTTACTCCAGAGTTACAATGCATAGGACCAAACTTCTGAAGGCTACTTTTGGCACTTACTGCCTTACTTGACTAACCTTGTACGATGGTATTTTAACGGCGTTACTACCTCCCAATGTCAATCAGGTAGCCATTGTTGGACGTTATGTTCCAATATATGGCCAGTTTAGAAAACATTCCTATACAGCCCCACAGCCAAAGCTCTTTGTGACGCCACGCTCTCACAGTAATCAGATTTCAAGGATCATGTCTTCCAAAGCAATTCCTGTAAACACTCAGGTACCTCCTGGTTTGGCCAGAGAATACCACATAGGTACAATTAGGAGTTTGTATCTGGGTGTGGCTTTAAAATAGAATTCTCAGCATCCTGCAGTGCAGGTAAGTTTGGTGGTAGCAGGAGAACACTCCTAAAATAAATGAGGTTCACAAAATCAAAACTGTATGTTACAGATAGACACTAAAAATGTGTTCTGAAGTATGGTGCTTGATGAAATTTGTCTTTGGTTGTGGCACCTTTTGCAGAGAATGTAATTCATCTGATACCAAGTCAGTGCTGGACTAGATGGTGGGAAACCTGATGCCCTTGATGTTTTGGACTACCAGCATTCTTGCCAATGAGCCATGCAATGGGTTGCCTGCCCCTTGATAAGTAAGATCCAGGATTGTTTAATGCTGAAGCTTTGTAGATGATCTTCACTATCAATTTATATCAGAAGGTTCTGAGGACTAAGTGTAGAAAAGAACTCTTTAATTCCTTGGAGTAAAACCATACTATGGGATGAAAAGGGGTTAATGAAATTAATGTACAACTCTGCAGTAATACAGTATGATTTGGATTGAATGCATGGGAAAACAAATGCAGTGACAACTCAGCAAATAAGACCACGTGTAACAAGAATTCCATGCAGAATTTATTCTACATTTTCATCCAGCGTTTCATCTACAATGGTTCCCAAAGCAGCTTATATACAATTAATACAAGGCAGTCCCCACCAGCATGCCTATAATCTAAGAAATGGATGTCTGGTTGCACGAAGCAAAATAATGCATTTGATTCTGAAATATGACTGAAATTTTTCCAGGCCTTCCATGCATTAAGAGCAAGGCACACTCTTAAAAATGGTGGCTGAGGCTAGGTTATGACCTGGTTTAATATTTACAAAAAAAAGGGAGGGGACATTAGTACAGCTACGTATTGAGCTAGAATGTCACCTTAAGCTGAAGGAGCATAGGTCTGCAGTCGGATGTGGGAGAGGAGGAGGGGTTGGATTCGATGGTTTTATAGGCCTCTTCCATTTCTACTATTCTATTTTAAAAGTTCGAGGCTCAAAATGCCGTGAAGCTCGTTAATCTTCCAGGTAAACATTAAAAATCTTCAATATACACTAGGAGAGGTAAATACTATAGCGTGGGAGAAAAAGCCAGCAATAATTTTAAAAGGCACTGTATTGGCTATTGAAGGCGAACAAGCTCAACCTAACGGCCATTTTGTGAAGAGACGATGCCACTCAATGCAAAACTAACGGGGAGGGGAAGGAGGCAACCGTTACTCGCGCGCGGCCGCCTCGCTAGCGGCCAATCAACTTCCTTCTTTGAAAGAAACAGCCCTACAACCACAGTGCTCGTCACTCCGCCCAATCAGCAAGCACGACACATGTGTTCCCTGCTACGATCCCGCGCACATCGGGAGCGAGGACCGCAGCCCCACCCAATCGCTACCTGCCGCCTTCTCCACACCCCCCTCTTCCCCCCTCCCTCCCCGAGAGGCTGTGGCGCCGGGGGGTGCGCGCGCGCGCAGAAGGGGCCAATCAGCGTGCGCGCCGAGGTTTCCTCGCGCTGCTGCCTCCTCGCTCTATCCCCCCTCCCACCTCACTCCCCCCGCCCGCGCGACGTTGTTGCTGCTCCCCACTCGCTCCCCCCTCCCTTCCCGACCCCCCCTCTCGCCGAGCTGAACCCCCCTCCCCCGCTCGTTGCCGCCGCCATGGACCCGAGCAACTGGAGCAGCTTCATCTTCCAGGTAACCCCCCCTCCCTTTTCCTCCACCTTCCCCCTCCCTTCTCCGCTAAAAAAAAAGGGGGGGAGCACGAGCGGGGAAGGACAAGAGAGCGTAAGCGAGAGCTCTAGGCTCCCCGCTCACACCCTCCCTGCCCCGCCCCTCCCCTCGGGAATCCCAGCGGGCGGGGGCCCTTGCGCGCGCGGGCCAGCAGGGCGCACTCAACACGCGCTCCCCCCCTCCGCCTCGCGCTGCCCCAACGGTCACCTCCCTCCGCCCAGCGCTGCCTTGCGCTACCCCTACCCCGTCGCTCTCTACGCTCGCTGTGCCCAGCCCCTCCCTGCGCCTCGCGCTTCTTCCCCCCCCACCAACGGTCACCTCCCTCTCGCGCTCGCTCTGCCCATCCCCTCGCGCTTCTCCCCCACCTTTTTCCCTGCCAGTTGCTACCTCAGAGCCTTCTCAGTCCCACTTCCAGTGATCCGGCTTTCAAAAATGCCCCCCTCCCCAAGACACACGCACACACACGCTCTCACGCCACAGCTGCCTCTTCCTGTACAAGGCTATTATCCCCCCACGCACGTCAGTTCTCCCTTCCCATAATGCCCCCACAGTTAAATAAAATGCCCCCTTCCATATTGGACGCCCCCCTTCTTCAAATCCTTACCGCACGGGTTCGCACCCCATGTCAGTTTGGTCGTGGCCATATATGCCAGGGAGGTGTTTCCTTGTTTTCCGGCCCTCTGGATTTACTTGCCCTGGAGTGCACACACGCAGAGTAAGGTGCTAGCTACGTACTACCTTTTAGGGCCAACAGGTGTTGTGTGGATCTTCCACCTGTTTTCTGCCTATCTTTATGTGGCAGCACTCAGGTAGGTGGCTGCTGGCTATAGGAAAATGCAATAAGATCTCATATTTCACCCACAAATAATTAAGATAGAGACAAACATTAGTTGTAGACTCAACTAATAGGAAGTTCATCATCTCCGGGTTTTTTTAACCTACGTTTTGAATGAATGGCATGTGGCCATAGCTTATCTAGAAGCTCATTTCCCACCTCATGTATTGTTTCTCTCATCTCCCTTTTGCTTCATGCTTCCTTCAATGTGCAGCTCATCCCCACCCCAAATAGCCTCTTATATTAACCTTTTGTTTCTTTTTATAAACCACATCTGCAAAGTTTCCTCTTAAACCCTGCGACTTCCCCCACGCTTTCTTTGTAGTGACTGCCGAAGGAGAATAACTACCTGCCTGTTGCCTTTACCTTTTACTGAGTGTCCATGCTGCACCTCCACTGGTTCGTCCTCCAATCATACTCCCTCCCATTGCTTCCTGTTCCTTGCCTAGGGTTTCCTCTTTGCAGGGCACAGCCTAGGCCTTCCCTTTTTCAGATATGCAACCACTTGCTTTTCGGACCACCCCTAAATGTCCCTCCTCTACCAGCATATTTGTATCTTCAAGTCCAAAACGCTGCTCTTACGCACAGCCCCCTTTATGCCCTCAAATCTGACTCATCAGAGCCACAAATAATGCTACTGTGTAGACTAGAATATAATACAGATAAGCAATATATTCACTCATTCAACAGTCCAGATACACACATGACAGTTTGTGCATATTTATTGCTGTTTGGAAGCCCTTACCTATTCCCTTGTCATTTTTTTCTAATGGAAGGATACTCTGTTATCTTTATTTTCCAAACTTTTATTTACATTATTCCAAGAACTACAGCTCAGATATCCACTCAGATCGCTCAACCTCAAGAATGTATCTATTCAGACCTTGTCCAGATTCACCCAATTTGCTTTGGTTTCTAGCTTCTCCTATAATACCAGTGTATTTCTACAAACCTTTCTTTCTCTTCAACAGATCCTATTTCTTATTTAATCCCTGATCCTCACTCATACGGTATTCACAGCTTCTTGAAACTTGGGCACAGTGCTTGGTTACTTTGTTCAAGCAGATACTGCTCCCCCCCCAAAAAAACCCCCCTCCATACTGCCTTATCTGATTTATTGAAGTCTCTAGATTAAGCCCATTTTTCACTCAGTTTAAGTCAACCTCTCAGATTCTCTGTGGAATAATGAAACTTAATGACTTCCTGTTATTACCTGCTCTGTATATACTGGTTTTGGAGTTTAAATCTTTGCAGTTATCATTAGTCACTGTCCCAATTCACTTAGGGATTGTTAAGAGTGAAGTGGTTTTTCTACTAAAGTTCCCTGATCTTACTCCTTTTATTTCTTTAGCAGAGTCATACTCAGAATCCTCTGCAGGTTGGGACCGAAATCCAGTCCAGGTTTTTTGCCACACAGGGCTGCAGTCAAAGCCCCTTCCAGGTGAGCTTTATCTGGGCAATAATTGGAGAGCAATGGATTCATTTGAAAATAAGACTCTTAAGGCAGTTCCATCAGTGCCAAGAGGAATTCTTGCATATGAATTGCTTTTACCTCAAATGGGAGGATTATTGCCTTGTAGAACTATTTCATTCTAAAAAATTTTTGGTTTGTCATTTAGCCATCCTCATAATTATTTGAAGCTCTTCATCCCATTTTTTATCTTGGTGGGACTGAGACTCAAAGAATGACTTGGCAGAGACTATCCAGTAAAGTTTGTGGCAGGATATTCAATCAAGAACACAATCTCTAGGTTGTCTCCAATGCTAGCCTGTCTTAAATTCCATTTATTTAAGTAGCTTTACTTTAAGAAGAACTAACTTTGATTATAAGATTTTATTATCATGCTACAAAAGGCCTACCCTTCAAACAGTTCTCAGTTACCATACTCATACAGTTAAATTTGGTACACTCTAAGATGACTTATTTTTAAAGTGAAAGCCTCACAACCTGTCAAAATAGCTTTTTCTTATGCATAGATTCCCTTGGCTTTACTTATATCTGTTAATTGTGTTTATTGCCAGTCCTTTACCCCTAGAACTTGAGTAAATAATACTTTTCAGCAAATACAATGTAATTTTAAATAATAAAATATTTTATGAACGTGCTGATGTGCAGCCTGATCCTAATGTACATCACTCAGAAGTCAGTCCCACCATGTTCAATGGAGCTTAAGCCCAATATATCACTCCATGCTTGGGGCAGTTTAACATTTAAAAAAAGTTTTTGTGTTTATGGAAACTGTCCAGGCTTGGATGTTGACCAGAAGCAGGAAACTCTGCTGTAGGGGTCAGCCACTGGAAACATCTGTACATATCCTTACTGTGCAAACTTGGTGTATGAATGCTACCACCAGGAGGAGAGATTGACAAATGTGGGGTGGCTGAAGTACATGGTCTTTTTCTACCTGGTGATTGGCGTATTTGCCACCTGGAGGCATGGAGAAAAGTCTCTGCATGTTTACCATCTCTCCTGCATATAGTGGACAAGGGGCAGTGGTGGCTTGCATATTTTCATTGCTTCTGCCAGCTAGTTGGCACTCCTAACACCCAACAAGCACTGGCACAAGCCAAACATTTTCACCAGCTTGGAACCAAAGAAGGAAGGTCAAATTTTGTTTTAGTTGTGTACTTTTATACAGCAAGCACAGAGCTAAAACAGGCTTTTCCCCGTGTTTGGGGCAGAGGAGGAAGCCATCTTTTCCCCTTTATAACTCCACCCATAAGATGGAGTCAAGCTTGTCTGGCTTGAGCCTGGCTGACCTCATAGCTTGGTAAGAAGGGTGAGATTTTGAAAGAATAAAACTCTGTTCATTAAAGAAATATAGGACAGATATTTTCATAAAATACTAGATAGTGGTGCTTGTTAATTTCTGTTATCTCTGTAAGGTATATTGCTTATTCTTTTTTCCTGACTAGAGTACAGAGATTAAGACTGCAATTGTTTACACATTTTCCTGAGAGTAAAATCCTCAGCACTTAGTGGGACTTACCTCCAAGTAAATCTGCATTGAATCTGGCTGCACATATGATTTGTGTAAGGTGACACATAAGTGGCTGAACAGGTATTTAAATTCAAGTGTCTCCAGTATTAATAATTTTTTCTGCAACCTTTTTGGGTTGGTGGGGACATTTGGAATTTTGAGACAGTGTTGTGTGCACTCACAAAATAGCCATGGTATGCATGGCACATCACAAAATACTTATTTTCCAGAAGGCAGGTTAAGTAATGAAACTAAAAGAAAAACAGTTTATCAAAGAATGCAAGTACAAGGCAAGTGTGGGGCTTGCATTCCAAAACAAAAACTACTCTTTTGAAACTAAGTGAAAATTAGGGAAGTTCTTTGATGTATGTCAGCTTCCCAGCTATTTTATTGTCTTTTTAGAAGAATCTTAAGAAATTGAAAAGCAGGAAGAGCAAGTAACCTGGCAAGTATTCAGCAAGGTGTCCATGGGCACATTAGCAGCCACAAACACCACGGCTCATAATCTTTGTTGTTTCATCCCAGAGTGATCGTATGTTATATCCTATTGTCTACATATCAGTAGGTAATGAAATTAAGTTTGCCACCTCAAGATAAATTATTTCATCTTTGCTTCCTAGTACAGGTGGGTGGAAGCACTAGAATAATGCAGCTTTATCTTCTAAATAGGTGTGCTAGTACCAGAAACCATGTTTTAAAATTATCTAGAACCTTCTTATGTCCTTCACCTGATATCAGTAGAACCACCAATACAGCAGAAGCTTCTTAATAACAATGTTTACTTTGGTTCCATGCTTTGCAGTATGAAGGTGCATCTGTAAAAATCAGATATTTCCTTATAAGAGACTCAGAATAAAGTGGCTTAGTCTGGGCCCATTGACTATATTCATGTTTTCATTGGAATTAGTTTCTTAATTGTTAGGATTCATTTCAAATGACATTTTTTAATTTGCAAGAATATATTGTTTTTTAACCCTGTAATTTGTTATCAATATGTTGTAAATATTTTCGCCAAGAAAACAAACTGGTGTCTTAGAGGCTCTTGCCCCAAATCTCTGAATTTCCTTTTTCTAAAAGTCAGCAACCGTATTTAACTAATTCCTATACTTTACATCTTGGTCATACATGGGGCTTCTAGCAGCTTTCCATCCAAGGGAATGATCAGATTCACATCTTTTTAGTTACAGCAAAGCTCTAGACACAAATTCACACCATTTACTAGGCTCTTAGCCAGTGATTCTAAAGATCTAACAGACATATGCATGGGTAAGGTAAAGATCTCGTATTTTAAAATCAATCAGATTTCCCCAGATAAAGTTCCCTCCTAATCTAAGCTTATAAATAGCTCATCAGCTGGTTGCCTATGGCAAGCAGCACAGGTTTTTTAAACCAGAAAATGGTTGGCCTCTCCCCATGTCCATAAATATGCTAAAAATAATTAATACATGTTTGTGTATGAACAAACGGCCTGGTAAATGTCACAGACTCATTTGCAAGGTTGATGTAATCTTAAAATATTTTTGGAAATTGTTAGTTGTTTATGAGCAACCACACAGACCTGAGTGAAATTGATGGCTGCGGTTTGTTAGACTTAAGAAGAAACCTAAATCATTTGGTATGGTGGGATAAAAGGTGGGTCATTTTCTGTTCAGTGTGATTAAAATAGTGCGATCAGCAAGAACTTTGCCCTTGATGTCCAGCAGGCTAGTTTATAACCACCTGAGGTGAAGAATTAGAACTATGAGATTAAATACAACCTAAGAATGTGAATGAAAGTTTCTGCAACAATTAAACAATTTGGTTAGATGAAGTTTCTAGTGCCCTAAGGCTGGTGGTAAGGCACTTATTGTGGTGTATAAATGGTGGCTCAGATTTTTCAAGACTTGGTATGGGATACCAGCTTTTTAATTTGGAATCTACTAATAGTATCCATGTAGATTCTGGACCTTTTGGCAAAGGTGAAACTTACTAACCTTGACATGTTTAGCTCTTTACTGAATCCTAAGCAAAGACCTAACTATTCAGTGAAGCTTGTGAGTGATTTTTTTTAGCTGATAGTCCCGCTTGAACTTCACTCACAGCCTGTTGTAATTTATTTCCCCCCAACAACTGATCCATGCATTCTGTGCCCCCAACTTCCCTCAAGGAGCACCAACACATGCCAATGGTTTTACCTTCCATGCAGTAAGGTACATGATGCATATCACCCAAGCATATGCATTCTCTATAATCATGCATACCCTGCAAACAAGATGACAGTTGGAGGCACAGGCCAAGGCATCTCAGATGTGACTTGCTTTTTCTAGTTGGACTTCACCCAGTATCAGCAATGGAGATAGCATGTCCCCAGTTATTTTGCACTACACAACTAATCAGTGTAGGCTTATTTGAAGAAAATAGTAGTTAGGAGAAAACATGTTACCTAGAAAGAGGGGATTGGCTAGACCTGAGGATGGCGTGGCACAATCCCATATAAATGGCTTGGGACCTGGATACCTGAAGGAACGTCTCTTCCCCTATATGCCCTCATGCCCCATAAGATCAGCAGGGGAGGCCTTGCTCTGGGAACCCTCTTTGAGGGATGTATGGAGGGTATCCACGCAGAGGAGGGCCTTCTCTGTGGTGGCACCCAGACTATGGAACATGCTCCCCAGAGAGGTCCACCTGGCGCCAGCCCTCTACTCTTTCCGGTGCCAGGTAAAGACCTTTTTATTTAACCATCATTTTAATAACATAATTTTAATAATATTATTAATTTTTGTACAGTCATGTTTTTATTTTTTATTTCTTTTTAATTAAGAGGATATATTGTGGTTAATTGTGTTATTATGGAATGTTATTTATAATATTATATTGTTATTTATATTGGTCTTTTATTCTTGTAAGCTGTCCTGAGGCTGCTGCAAAGGACGGCATATAAATGTTTTAAATAAATAAATGTAACTACACTCTCCTTTGCTCTGCCAGCCATCCTTAGATTTTAAGCTAAGATGATCTCAAGCTTCCTTATTAAATAAGTAACGGCTGCTTTTGAAATGGGAATTTGCTTCTCTTTCCCACATCTCAAATTTCTAGAATACTGCAGGCTTTCAGGATTCATTGTTCATCATTGTTATTCAATTATACAATCTTTTTTCTGTTCAGACTGCCACCACAACTGCTCCTCCTCAACAGACAGCCACCTCCGCTGAGTCCCTCCAAGTGGACCTCCTGCCTGTTTTGGCTGCAGCCCAGGAAACAGCAGCAGCTGCTGCAGTGGTTGCTGCTGCCACCGGTTCTGCACCATCTGCTTCTACAGTAGACACGGCTGCCCTGAAACAGCAGCAACCTTCAGCCTCTGAGAGTGGTGGTGGGCAGGTTGCACCACCCACTCAAACCACCCAAGCCCCAACACCCCAGGCAGCTCCTGCCACACCACAGGCAGGCGAAGTCCAGAAGAAGCCGAAGAGCAAAGGGCCCTACATCTGTTCACTGTGTGCTAAAGAATTCAAAAACGGCTACAACCTGCGACGCCATGAAGCCATTCACACAGGGGCCAAAGCTTCTCGTGCTGGACCCACAACTATGAAGATGCCCACCATGGTTCCCCTCAGCTTGCTTAGTGTTTCCGCCATTGGTGGTACAACCCCAGCAACTCCTGCCCCTGCCGAGGGTGCAGGAAATACAGCAGGTTCAGGTGCAGGGCTGGTGACCACTACAGCATCAGGCAAACGCATCCGAAAGAATCATGCATGTGAGATGTGTGGGAAAGCCTTCCGGGACGTCTACCATCTCAATCGGCACAAGTTGTCACATTCAGATGAGAAGCCCTACCAGTGCCCTGTCTGCCAGCAGCGGTTCAAGCGGAAGGACCGCATGAGCTATCACGTTCGTTCGCATGATGGTGCTGTGCACAAGCCGTATATCTGCAGCCATTGTGGGAAGAGTTTCTCCCGGTACGAGGGAGTCAAGGATGTGGGGAGGTTTAAAGGGATGTCAGATGGGATTCTTGTAGGGCTTACATGAGAAAGAGGTTTGCATTTGGAAAGAGCATTTCATCCTGTAAAGAGTAAGCCTTAGCAGATCACATACTGAACTATTTTGAATTAGGAGGACGTTGCAAAATAACCAAAGACTAGTGGTTACCAAATATGTGAGCCAAATCAAGCCCCTTCTCCTTTGCACCTCCCTGATAAGTCATGTCTAATTTTTTCCAGGCCTTAAGAAAGCTCTCCAGAAAAGTGAAGTACATGAGAATTCTATTCATAAAGTACATGAGAATTCTATTCAACCCACTTAAATTGTAGCAGCAGGGCCCTTCCTGGAGGAGTCCTGCACAGATGAAGAAACAATGTATGCATGTTTGCCTGAGTGACAAAGAGGAAAGCGCATGTGTTGGTGGGTGTGCTCACTGGTTAATTTTCAGCAGAGGATAACTCTAATGAGAAAGTGTTCCCATTCCTGCCACTGATTGTTTTGGATCATGATACCAGAGAGTGAGTGGCAGTTTCTTGGTTACCTTTGAAGTTGCACCTGTTACCAAAGTTTTCTTGCTGGAATTTTGGCATGTTGGGAGACCTTAGATATAATCTTGGAACCTCAGAAAACCTGTGCAATAGAACAGATAAATTTTAGAAAGTATTTGGAAAGGGATAATATAAGCTAGATACAGCTCTAGTTCCAAGGTAATACTATTGATTTTGGGGCAAATTCAGGTATGATTAAAAGGCATGGTCCTTCCTTAAAAGTATCATTTTGGGCAACAGATAGAATGGCATGTTTCAGTGTGTCTCCATGTAAAAGAAGATGATGACCCTATACATATAAAACAAGCACGTTAGGAAGAAGAGCAAATTAAGATTTTTCCAGGTACATGGAACAGTTTGTTCTAACATGCAGTTGCATTCGGAAGAGATCCCCATACCTGTACTCTGAAATGGTACACTCTGAGAAGATACCAGATTATATACAAGTTTTACACATTGAATAGGCTTTAAGATCAACAGATAAAGAGATGAAATTGGGAAAGAAAACACCACACTTTCAAAACTAAATTGGTGAAGATTTAGTAATCGCATTATGACACCATATTGGCAGCTGACCTGTGAATGTAGATCAGAAGATTCAATAATTGCAAAACATTTCCTGTTCTAAAACATTGCACATAAATGCCAGAATGGAAGATGGAAAACTGTCAAGAATCTGGAATATCTTCAAGATGCTAAAATATTGAAACATGCAATTGAGACTGCAAATGGTGATTAGAAGAAATTGCATGAGTTTGACACAAGCACAAATGAAAACAAGTTTAAAGTCATTGATTTACTTGCATAATGCAAAAGGGTAAAGATGTTTACTCTGCACCAGAAATACCAAAATCCATGTTAATGGAGTCATATATAATTTTGAATGATCTGTTTTGTTTTTAATATTCCAAATGTTGAATGTTTTTGCAGAGACTGCAATAACATGGCAGAGATTAGGAGAAATAGGGATTGTTTAGCAAATTTGTATTGTGCTCTTCATCAACTAGCAGTCATCCGTTCCCTCCTGTACAAGTTTCTTGATTTTCAGACATAATTCTCACATGAAGTCCCATGACCGAAAGCTTTAAAAGGGAGAGCACATTTTTTCCCCTAGTTCAAAAATGCAGCGGGTTTAGTCCACAGCTTGAAAAGGTGACCTTGTTTTAACTTACGCAGTGGTATGGATGTGGAACTTCTCTGTAGTTATGTTTCCAGGGTTTAGATTTTGAAAGATGATGAACTTTTCATGCAAAAATATGACATTTTCAGTTGGAGGAGGAGAGGACAATATCAAGTAGTGCTAAAGGGCCACAACCTGGAAAAAAAAGTGGGAAGGGGGAGGAGTCTGGAATCAGTTTTGTTACCTTTTCTCTACAATCAAGAGGATTCCATGCTTTTTGAACTAAGACCATTTCAGTGCCTACATTAGGTTCAGCTTCTACATGAACTTGCAGTTACATGGAATACCAAACATTCTGTCATTCATAGTATTTGCATATAAGGAAATGTTGAGAAGTTAATGTGTCACTTACTGTCCCATGACACTTAGACTTTACTGTGCGCTCCTAGAGAGTGTGCTTGATACAGCTCCTAACATAAATGAGAGCAGTGAAGCAATCTGTTCACTTGTTTCATTTGTTTACCAAAAATGAAAGTTTCCAATGTAGTTTCAGAGCTGTAAGAGTCTGCAGGCCTGATGTACAATAATAAAGGAACTGTGTCCTTTAGCCCTTTGTAAAAACTGCAACTTGAGGACATAAGGTGTTAATCTGCTTAATTTTTAAAGAAGATCTGTGCACACACAGGATGTACAGGATTCTATATAAGACAAGACATAACACCTGACTATCAATTTCTTTTCCTTACTATCTTTGACACAGCTTCAGTTTCTTCTCATTACCACAAGGGCTAGAAACCTGCTACAAAACCAAATAAATTAAGCATTACTTGAAATTTGCCCTGGGCATGCTACCAGTATATATTCAAAGTTAAATTCAGCCACTCCCATTTCTGAACACTGCATTTTCTAACCTTTCTAAACAGCTGGCAACATTCCTAAGTTCTTTATTCTACCTTCACCTGACTTTCTGATGTATGATCCTTATCAACTAGGTGCTGCTGGCCTGTTTTCCACCCTAGACATTCATTACTTAGTATCCATCTGCAGCACTTCAAATTAATCACTGAGTGGATGAAGAGCCATTCTTAATAGTTTTTTTGAAACCCACCTATTATACTAGTGAAAGCTTCAAATTATGTTATATATCCTGAATTTTCAAGAGCATAGTATGGGACATGATAGACTTATAGTTGGCTACTTTTTAATAGTATCACTCTTGAACTGCAAGAAGAGTTACAGCTTTTGCTAAAGTGGAGAAGTAGTGATGCAGAAAGCTCTGTTTGAAGATATGCTGCTTCTGTAGGCATAAAGAGCAGGAGTTCTACCAGTTTGTTTTTTTAGGTGGTGGATTGTGTGTGATTCCTGTCTATAAGAGAGCTAATACAATTGCTTAAAAACATTTGGAGTGCAGGACATCAGTTTTGTTAGTATAATGTTGATTTGGAGTGACAAGCAAAGGCTACCCTTGCCTATTTAAAGGATAGATATAATCTGGGATTGAGATGGAAAATTAAAATTTATAGTAAAGAATTAAAATATCCTCACATCCATGTACATTACATATTTCTTTCCCTTCCACAGGCCGGACCATTTGAATAGCCATGTGCGGCAAGTCCACTCAACAGAGAGGCCCTTCAAATGTGAGGTACCTTTCTCTATTGACAGTACTGTTGTATCCTCCCCTCACCCCCATCTTTATATTCACCTAAGACTCCATGGTTGACTTGCTGCTGCAAAAGGAAGTAAAATTCAGATACCCTTTACTTTAAAGGGAACCTTATGCGTGGTCTAATTTTCTTAGTCTTGTCTCTAATTGCATTAGGAAGTTGTCCCTTTTTCCACTGATTCCTTTCCTTCATTTCATTGCTGCCTAAGAAGGCCTGAGCAGTTATAGGCGGCCTATAAATATGTGTATGTATAAATAAATAAATAAATTTCTACAGACATGTGAAGCGGCTTTTGCCACCAAGGATCGGCTGCGTGCTCACACTGTCCGTCATGAGGAGAAAGTGCCATGTCATGTGTGTGGAAAGATGCTGAGCGCTGCCTACATCACGGACCACATGAAAGTACACAGCCAAGGGCCGAATCATGTCTGTGAACTGTGCAACAAAGGTAAAGAGACAAGGCTATTTGCAGAAGAGAATCTGAAGATGAGAAGGAAATACACCAGTTGGCCCAATCCTGTGTCCATTCACTTAGAATTAAGTCCCCATAAAATTCAGAGGGGTTTACTCCCAAGTAAACTTGCATAAGATTGTAGCCCTAATTGGTATCTGAAGATTTGCTTGCCCCATAATGTTTTCTTCCCTGAATAGCTCAGTTGCCATTTAGAGTCATGTTTGACTAGTCTGTTCAGCAGTGAATGTCAGCAAGTTTCAGTTTCCATGTTACCCAATATTTCACTTGCTGATTTTGTCAGATGCAGCTAATTTTTCCCAAGTTTTTATAGAGGACTGTACAGCTTGAACTAACTTGAACACAATTAAAGAGCCATGTATAGTGGAAAACGAGGTTTTTAACCACTCAACAGGTGCACTATGTGGCTGGTGGGCTGCATTCATCATAATAAGTCAGATGTTGAACAGGCCTGCTTCAGAAGGCTAAGCTCGAAGGAAACAAACACTTGAAATAAAGTTGTTCTATGTGAACACTGATCACAGAATTGCAATGAGGCCTTACTTGAATATTGCTATATAATATTGCAATGAAGTGAATCAGGTTTGAAGAACCATTTTGAGCAACTGGCATTTATTTTATTTGGTATGTGGCTGCTGCTCAAACTGCCCATCTTGTGACTAGAGTAAGCAACTGCTTGGCACAGTAGCTGGCGTCTAATGTTTCTTTCTCTCATTTGCAAGTCCAAGCTTCCCATTTGTTCAATTTTGTCACAAGCTTAAATGGCTACAGTGTACTGTGTAAGTGAAAGATACTGTAATTCATTGTAAATATTAATTTTGATTATTTATTTATTAAATACATTTTTATCCCACCCATTAGCCCGACGGCTATATATATCCATATAGATACATAAATACAGTTCAATTATTAGGTAGAAATATATGGTCCTGAATACATTGAACATGAATACATTAAACATTGAATAAAGGGGACTTGCTAACGTCTAAAGTGCATACATCTGTTCCATTGGATGCTCTATCATCTGATATTCTCAATATCCAATCTATTTCTGGTAAAATATTGATATCCTTAAAACATTAATCAAAAGTGGTTGGATAATATGCAAGCTTGATAGAAATAGTCAAGTCACAGTGGATTCTTTTATTTTAACTATGCTTTTCCTCTGTGATAACTCCTTGATTATCTGTCAGGATAATGTGCATAATCCATTATACTTTACCAAAACATTAAAATTACATTATTCATATAGTATATCTGGATTCACAGAACCATAATACAGTGGTTTACTGTTAATCGCTTTCTTAAATTATGCTACAACTGTAAGTAGTTTATAGTGAATTAAGTACTGCAGATAATTGAAGCAACAAAATGTAGATCTGCTACAAGTATGGGGGAGAGGTTCAGTGGACCACCACCTCTTCACATTTCTCATACAAATATAGTCTAGGATTGTAGTTCTGATATTTTGGAGTTGAGAAACTGAAGTTCTTCATATTGGTTTTCCTTAGTGCCCAGATGCAGCTGCCCCTAGGGTGTGCTAGACTGTTCATTCAGAATAGCTTGCCTGGCAGCAAGATGCAGCTGTTGCTAGAATAAAGAAGCTGTCTCTTAATCAGGGAGGCTCGTTGCAATGGATCCTTAACTAGCTATTGAGACGCAGCCGCCTCTAGGGTGAGGCACAGCCAAGTATTGCAGGACACTGGGGTACGCTTTTGTTAGGCCGGACACTGACCTGGCTGGTTTTTGTCCTTCTCCCCCTCCCGTAGGGTTCACCACAGCGGCCTACCTCAGGGTCCACGCGGTCAAGGACCACGGACTGGCCGCCCCGCGGCTGGAGCGTTTCCTTTGCAAGCTGTGTGGCGTGCACTGCAAGACCCCGGCTCAGCTCAACGGGCATCTGCAGACGCACGCAGGAGAAGGGGCTGCGGCCACTGAGGGCCAACCGCTGCGGTGAAACGCTGGCCGGGCCACCAGGCAAGAGCCGCTTCCTTCTGTCCTGGGGAATGGGGTGGGGAGACCCATCTGACCCATAGGGTATCAAGGTGTCCTATATTCCTTGGGAGAAGATAGAACCCCAACTCCCCTGGGGCGGCTGCATCCTAAATTAATACCCCTGTGCCAGCATTCAAGTGCCTGCATATAATAGTATCTGTCTAGGTTTGGGTATTTATATGTGACTGGGGGATCCTTCTGCAGTTTCATCTCATAAAGACATAGTTAGGATTTGAAGTTTTGTTAAAAAAGATGCATCACACAATTCTTTTGACTACTGTCATCTGCACTTTGTTCCAGGGTATCATGTCTTTTCTCAAAAAGCAAGAAACAATTATTTTCTTGCATGTTAACAGATACAGTGCATTACTGGGTCTTTAGGCTGTTTTCTGCCCTTAAAGACGTTACCTCCTATCCAATATCACATATCTGTTGGTTTTGAGATTCCATTGATCATGGGATACCAGCACATTAACAAATTTACATAAGATGTTACAGGTTTAATAGGTGATTTTTTTCAGCCCAGTTAACTGGTGTGGATGTGTTCCCTTGTCAGAATGTATCACACATCTTGGAGAACTAAGAGATGGAGTGCCCTAAGGGAACTAATCTGTGAGAATGGTACCTTTTAGTATGCACTATGATAGCAAATTTCTACCCATATGTTTGTGATTTGAGCATCACAATATTTAGGTGATAAATTCTAGTTTCTGTATTGACTTCAGTAAGTGGCCTCAAAAACTTCAAGTTAGTGCAAAATTAGTCCTATCAATCTGCTTTAATAGATAATGTGCACCTGAGAAGACACTTTTTTCTGCTTTTAGGGAGGGGAGCGCCCCTCCAAGTTATGGATAAATAAGATACTTTGAAGAAAAAGGCAGTTTCATCCATCTCTTTTTAGTGCATGAAACCAGCTGTGTCTTCTACCGAAACACTGCTGTTCAAGGCAGTGGAGGGTGACAGAAAGCAAACTATGTATTAACAGTAGTTCTTCAGAATAATTATCCTGAGGCTGAGAAGCATATTTGACTTTCTGCATCTATCTTCCTTCACAGGTACAGGTGAGGTCTGCCCCCTCGCGGCAGCCGTCTCGGCCCCACCTCCTGCTGCCGTCACGGTGCTGCCCATGGAGGGAGCTTCGGTTGTGAGCCAAGCCCTCCCCACACAGCCCTGGTGATTTCTGGGAGCAGGGAGGCAGGAGCCAACCCACCCAGTCCCATCCCTCTCCCTCATTGGCAGCTGGAGCCTCCAAACCCAGATGGATATGCAGTGACCATACTTGGGTTTCTAATTTAATGGTGGTTTCATTCATTCTCTTCCCCTGCCTGTGCTCATGAAATTCTGGGGCTAGGAAAGCACCTGCCCAACCAAGCTGGCAGCTCTTGTTCAGAGGGCCATGGAAGGGCTTTGATGTGCGTTCAGAGAACATTCTTATTTTATTGATTCCCCAGCTCTAGTACCCTAAACTTCTACCCCCCCTCCCCAAGAGTCCTGGAAATCCATGCACCCACTCCTGTTCCTGTTGTTAGCCAAATGGCTACAATGTTTGTCTAGGTCTCTTGCTCATTCCAGCAGCGCCCCCTATTGCCCTTAAATCAACTACCGAGTGAGACAATGGGTCAGAAGGACTTAAACCCAGCTCAGGAACTGAAAGAAGGCTGGGGTAACTGTAGGACAAAATTATGGGGCAGCATTGCAGTGAGAAAGGGCCCAGAGTTGGGAATAATGGGGTGTTGACTGAGGGGTTGAAAGAGCTTGGGAACCCACAGAGAAGTTATAAGGACTGCATCAGGACTCGGGCATCTTAGGTGCCTGGAGCTCAAGTCTGGGGTAGCAGGGGGGCTGCAGTAGGCTGGGGTGGAGAAGGATTAATTCTCCATGTCTTCATTGTGGAGTTCCCTCCATTCCCCTGCTGAGGAGCTGTTCTGAATTTCCCTCCATGCCCTAGCACCTCATTCTTCCATGGTGTCTGTTTTAATGCTCCATTCCCTCAGCTTCTCTTGTGATTTGTGTTCCAAGCTCGTTAGCCCTCCACACCAAGTATTGATGCCCCACCTGCTGAACACCTTCCTTGTTGCATGCAACCCCCACCGTTTGGGGTTAGAGTCTCGCTTTTTTGTATTATATATATATTAAAAATCCCCTGACATTTAAAATAACCCTCCTTTGTGTTTTCTTTTTGTTTTTGTTCTTTGTTAACACAAAATGTAATGAAGCAATGTCCATCTATCTTCTCTCCCTATTCCCTCCTCCTTACCCCATTTCCTTCCCTCTCCCACGCACCCTTTCTGGATCTGTGTCTCAACAGCAAAAGATTTTAGTAAAAACATTGAAGGAAAAAATCCACACTGTGTCTGTTTATTGTCAACCTGTTTGTGCTATTTTGATCGTAAAGGAAAAGTATTGTGCTTCTGGGTCTCTCTTGCCCTCTGCACCTCTTTATATCATCGTGATCTCCTCCTGGGACCTTCATGCTTATTTAAAATGTCTAATGCATCTAACACCAAGTTGCGAACATCATCTCTAAGTGGGCTTCCCAAAACACTTCTCTTGTTTCCCATGATTACATAGGGCGATTGACTCTCCTCAGTTGCTGCTGCTTTGATGCCCCTTTATAGGAAAGAGCAAGTACTGCCTTATGGGGTGGGCATCGGGGTGGCGGTGCTAGAGCCTTGGTGAAGACCTGGGCAGATGCTGCGCTGGAGCTCTGCCAGGGTGTGAGGAGGGTTAATTTCGTGGGCTTCTCCCTCCCTCCCTCCTGCAGCAGCCAGGGCAGGTTATAAATAATGGATGAGAAACGGGAAGTGAGAGATGTTATATAATTTTCTCCTGGGGGGAGAGGGCTACGGAAGCAGGATTCCCCCAAAACAGATTTTCTGCACCAAATTGCTGAGCTCAGCTGGACTAAAGGCACAAGCCATCCCCCCCCACCTCTTTTGCCAAGCCTGGGATCCCTTTCACTGGGGCACCCTAAAGTCCCACCCAGGAGGTCTTCCCCAATCTCTTCCATTGGCTCCATTTTATTCTGCGCACGTTTGATCCTTTGGGCAGTCCCACAGGGAATGATGGCAGTGGTGCTGGGACTCGAGTCACTTGTGGCTTGGCGATGTGAACTTTTCGTCAATTGCAGGGGGCTGGAGGAGAAACACGGAATGCGTGGGACATTTCCAGCACCAGCACCATCTCTGCTAATGTCTTGCCCCCACCAGATCAGCTGATCCTTCATAAAACCCAAACCACAGTTCCCCCCAGCTTGCATTGAACTAGCGGGGTCGATGAGACCATTTGACGCGCATCAGTGCAAAGGGAGGGGAAGGGGCGTCTTTGCAGACAAAGCTGCCGAGTGAGCAAGTAAGAGGGGTGGGTTGGGGGGGCGGAGGCTGCATCTTTCCATCTATTCCTCAGGGTGGGGAGGGGAAAGAAGGCGGGCTACGGCAGGAGGAGGGAGGGTGTGATGTGTGAGTGAGGGGGGGCACCAATCTTGCCAGCCATTTGCCCACCCCACCCCCTTCTGCCAACTGGACACAGCCAGGAGCCCAGGTATGAGAACGAGCCCTCGCCTCGGTCCATCCTCCCTCGAATCCCTTCCTTTTTCCATCTGTCTGAAAGGAGGATAACGGTTCTGCGGCAAGCGGGCGGGGGAGACCAAAGGGACCGAAGTGAGCAGGCAGGGCTGGGTGTGAACGGGCGAAGAGAGTGTTCTTACGCACGGGCAGGGGTTGCTGGCACGAGGGGGGCCGTGGGGGGATCTGGCCGTGGGGGTGTGAAGCAGGGGTAGGCGCAGTCAGGAGCAGTGGACAGGTAGAAGGAGTTGGAGGGTGGAGTGAAAATTTGCCGTGCCCTGAATTTCATCCCTGGTTGTGTTGGCGCTGTCTTTGGGAGCTGGGCTGGGGATCACAAGGAATGGGGAGGAAACGCTGGGCGACTGTGTGCGAGGGGCACTTGGGAGGAAGGAGGTGAACCAGGAAAGTGGCAGGTCGGTGGGTGGGGAAAGATATTGCAGGGGGTCTCAGGTGTGCGCCTGCAGGGTGTGGGTTTTGTGGGTGGAAGGGCTTGTGAATGGGGTGGGGGCTTGAGGGATCGGGAAGCCATGGAAGAGTGTGCTCAAGGGGATCGAGGTGGGTGGGAAAGGGAGGTTTGAAGTGGAAAAGCCCAGGAATAATGACATTCAAAAATGGGTGTGAGTGAGGGAAACCGAAAACATTTTTTTTTTTTAATTTGGCGGGGGGGGGGGGGGGGGGAGGATTCCAGCAGAGGTTAAACTGCAAAGGGACTGAAGGAGCATGTGGCATGCAATGGCTAAAACTAAAATCCTACACACACCTGGGAGTTAGTCCCATTAAACTAAAACTGTCTTACTTCTAAGTGGGCATGCATAGGATTGCCCCACACATCTCTGAAAGGTACTTTAACGGGGGAGACTGAAGAAGAGCCGTTTTCCATGCAAGCAATGTTTTGGGAGAGGGTGGGGTGCTCAGTGGGATGCAGAAAGATTGTTGAGGGGCTGTAAGGAGGAAGGCTGGATGGATAGGTGTGAGGAGAGGTCGATAAGGCAGGGCAGAAAATGAGGGTGGAGACAGAGTGAGGAAAGGGTTAGAAGGAGCTCTCCATGGCTGAAGTAGTGATGTGGTCTATGAATTTGGGGGGAATAGGCAAAGAAGCCCAGGGGTGTGGGGAGCAAACTGAAGAGAGAGGAGAGAGAGAACAACGTGGGTGTAGGAAAGAAAGCAAAGCAAGGAAGGCGCCAAGGAAGTGTGGAAATGAATTGACACCAGACTTGGAGGAAAGGAGGCAGGGGCAGGAACCTGCTGGCTTTGCTTCAGTGGGTGTGACACTGAGATGATTTGAGACAGGAGGAAGGAGAAGGTGAGGGTGGAGGCAACCAGAAGAAAGTTTTGGCTGTGTGTGTCTTTGTGGGTGGGGGTGTGACTGTGAACGCATCCCTGTGAGGAGCAGAGACTTGAAAGGCAGGGATTGACCAGTCAGGATGGCTTTAGACACGAAGGGGTGAGCCACACATGTACCGCATGGGAGGCGGGCTTTTGTCCTACACCACAGGGATGCTGCAGCTGCGGCCTTCCAGATGTTGCTGGGCCCAACTGCTAGGATGGCTGGAGGACAGGAATGATGGACAGCGGACTTCAAGGCTCTCTCCTCCTGCCACCAAATGGTTTCGCTGACAAGGGGAATCCACTCTAAAATGGGAATCAAAGACTGCTGCTGTAACGGTTGGCTCAGAGAGTATCTTCTGAGCTTGCGCCTTCTCATGTGCAGAATACCAAAACTTCTCTGATAGTATAAAGTATGTGTAATGGAGGTGGTAATCCTGTACTGACTTACTGGCAGGACTTTGAACTCATGGGTCTTATTTCTCAGTAAATATGTACAGGATGGTGCTTTTACTGAACAAGAATCCTCAATCCATTTGTTAGATGTTCCTTTCAAGCTTTGTTAGATGTCCCACCAGCTCTCTCAGCCCTTCAAAAACTAATTGCATGTCTTTTGGCAGGACCAGCTTTGCAAATGTGACCCAGGGATGCTTTGAAAGATTAAACCAACTTAGTTTATGTCAGAGAACAGGGAGCACCTATATCAGCACCAAGCAGTGTGTCTTCTTCTATTGAGAGAAAATGGTAGTTAGGCAAGGATGTGATGTAATGGCCTGGTGAGGGTGTGAGAGAGGGAGAGAGAGTTTGGACCATCATGTCACTCAAGATGACATCAGCAGGGTGTGAGTTGAAGAAACTGAGAAAACAGCTTTCCCCCAAGCAGCTCATCTGCTTGAGTCAGGCCAGGTGCTGTCAGGGCCAGTCGCTGGGCTAGAACTGCCTGGGATGCTGGGCTCGGAGACAGATTGATCGAGGATAATTGGAGGTGTCAAGCCAAGCTACAAATGCTGGCCAAGGATTTGTGATGGGGGTTCTTCTGTCAGTTGCTGGATGATCAGTTTGTGTGCAAACAAGAGGGAAAGCTCAGCTCTCCCTCTCTCCCTCTCCCTCTCAGAATTAATGCTAAATAATGCTAGCTACTCTCTCTCTCTCTCTCTCTCTCTCTCTCTCTCTCTCTCTCTCTGTGTGCGCGCGCGCGCGCATGTGTGTGCGCATGTGTGTGCGTGCATGTAACACTACCTGTGAGACAGCCAGTAATGTCAGGGCCTGCCTGTGCTTGTTATAAAGAGACATTCCCGATAGGATTTGAGTGGTTGGGTCGGTCAGAAAATCTGTTGTGGGGACCCATGTGCAAGGCAGCCTCATCAGCATGCTGCCCGTGTGTCAGTCGGAAAGAACGTGTGTGTGTCGAGCACACTTGCAAAGGTGGGGGTGGGGTTGCGGAGGGATCATGAAGGACTGATCACCCCTGAAGGATGCCAATTGCCAGGTTGCAGGAAAAGCACCGGCTCAGCCGTCTGCATTCTTGGCAGGGGATGGCTGCTTTACTCAGCCACTTCTGCAGAAGAGCCATGGCTGCCCTGGCCGTCTGCCTCCGTTCTTCCACAGGTCAGCCAGCCCCGAAGTGCAGAAATGGTATCATCCCTTGTCGAAGGGGAGCCACAGCACGGCTCCCTGCAGTGCAGGGGGTGGCGGGAACGGAAGGGTGGTGCAGAAGCTAATGCCAGGAGTGGCCAGTTCCAGCCTGGATTTTCCTAAAGAAGCCTCTTGTGGAAAGAGATTTAAGATCAAGCAAGTCACTTTTCTTCTGTAGAATTAGTGAGTTTGAGAACATTTGGTATAGCGCTCCTCTTCTGCCCCCCCCCCCCGCCCCATACCAGTCTGTAATTCAATTTCAACCTGCACTTCATTGATGGGGAGGGTCTGCTTCTGTTTTGCCCATCTCACTGTAGTGAAAGATCTGTTGCCATCTATCAACATCCAGTCACTGTTGGTTCATTGATGTGATATTGTTTTCTTCAACCTCTTTCATTTATCTGGTGTAAACTCTCCTTGTCATTTGAAAAGCCTGGTAAATAGATGCAGGATCTTTGTCATTTGAGATATTTTGGAGCAAAGTGTCTCTGTCATTTTCTTTGCTGACTTTTGTCCCATTTAAGTTAGTAAGGCACAATCTGAAGGCACATGATGTAGTATGGAAGCAAAACAGATCTGCTTGATGGGAGATTGCCTCCTAGGAATCCCATCTCGAGTTCTGATGGAAGGAAAGACAGGGTATAAAGATAATTAATACTCTTTGCATTGGTACTTTGATATGTCCATCTGGAACCTTGGGATCTTGCTAATGTGGCTAACAATCCTGTATATGGTGCAGGTCTGCTTTAGAATTGCAAAGCACCACAGCAGTTATGAGGGTGGTATCCCGAGAGGACACTCAATGCTAGCAATGTTATGATTATTTTAGTGTGTTATATACCACTGTGTCTAAAAACTGCACAGAGGCTCACTATTTCAAAAGCAAAATCTGTGGACTAACAATATAGCAACTAAGGCAAGCAAACAAACAAAGCATATCAATAATCAAGTTCTTCAGGTTCTCTGAGAAATGAAAGTGTGAAGGACAGCAGGGAAGCTACTGCGTGAACCTCCTCTTGGAAAGAGATCCAGATTGCAAAGACGTGTGTTTGGTTTGTATTTTAATGAGAAATGATCTAATTTCACACTTTTGAAGAGGAGTGAACTGAACATCAGTTATCCTGCTAAATATGTCCTTCTTCAAATTCTGCAACAGAGCTCTCCGATTAAAAAAATATACAAAAATGTGCAGTGTCATGTAGTGAGAATGTACAGTGTGGTGTAGTACTTAGCATTTTGGACTAGGAGCAGGCTGATCCACTCAGCCATGAAGCTCATGAAGACCAGCCACTAATCTTCAGCCTAACCTTCCTCACAGGGTTCTTGTGGAGATAATATGGAGAGCAGGAGCAAGGGGAGGAAGCTTGTAGCCTGGAGCTCCTTGAAGCAAATGCAGGAAATACATGCAGTAATAAACAAACCTAAATATACATGAAAAGAATGTTTTAAATGCATTATATTAAGGGGAATTGCATGCAGACATTTTTATATTAGGCAAAATTGCATACAAAAATTTTGTTCACACAAAAAATGCACACACATTTACATTCATATTTTTAAAAATCAAACTGCAATAGAAAGGGTTGAAGCAAAGACTGGAAATATTTAGTTAGTCAGTTCATGTATATACCACCCCCTAGCCAGAAAGGCTCTCTGGGCGGTTTACAAAGTTAAAACACAAATGGGATGGCCAGAGTTGCTCAACAGAAGAGCCACGTACTGTAAATATCAGATGCTTGTGAGGCATAAGTGGGCGCCCATAGGTGGCAAGCTGCAAAATAAACTCCAAGAGCTGCATGCGGTTCCAGAGCCTCGGTTTGGCCACCCCAGCATAGCAGCAAAGCTAAAAATAACAATAACAATAAAAAAATGAGCTGAGAGAAACTGAAATTGGCAAATGCATCTGTGCCTAGTCCAAAACTGGCATGGAGATGACTGTGTTTCTACTGAAAACAAAACTAATCTGCTTAAAGGATGGATCCTGGCGTGGTTATAGCAGGAAGACTGAGAGCATTAGGACTTCAGCCTTCCAGGACTTTCATAGAGCAATTCTATACACGTTTAGGAGTAAGACTTCTCGAGTTCAATGGGACTTGATCCCAGGTAAGCAAATACAGATTGAAGTCTTGGGGTGAGAACCAACACTTTGGATTGAGTCTGGAAACTCACTGGCAACTTGGATGGATGCTTCAGAATGGGCGATCTGTCAGTCTGCACCCTCTGGTGGACAGGCTGTCTCGTTCTGCCCTAGCCGAGGCTTTTGGACTGTCCTTAAGTAATAGCCCCGTGTAGAGGGCATCACAGCTGTCTTCTCTGGAAGTCCTCAGAGCACCAGTGACAGTGTCCTGATTGCTGAGTGGTAGACTTGGCCGGCATAACAGCCAGAGCTGACAGCGAGCAACCAGCTTCCTTTGATCCACGCTGTGATACAGGCAGTTGAGCCCATTCTTGCGTGACTCTTTCAGATGCTAGTTCGGTTTTTGTTCTGATTTATGTGTACACCTTCAGTGTACTCCTCACAATGCATGCAACACACACCTGTACATGTGCACCAGAGGTGTGCCTGGTAATGAACTGGTGCTCAGCTTTGTAAGCACAGAACTTGAAGAAAAGTATAAAAAGTCTGAACTTAGAAACTTGATGCGTTTGATCAGGATCTGCTCTGGCAGAAGAGGATTTCCACAGCCCCTCCAGCCTCCTGCACACAACACAGGGAATCATGGGAGCCTGTAGCATGTGGGAAGAGGGGAACAAACAGTCACTTTCTCTCAACAGAGTCCTTCCTCTTGAAGAAGGCAGATCCTGCAGCCAACCAGGTGTGTGGGATGCCCTCGCCTCTGTATCATACCTCATCCGACACGACACGTACAGTTCTCCGGCCTGCTCATTTACACCATGCACTGAGTAACTCTTGTTAGAGAAATGGTGCTCTGCCACAAGGATGGCACAGAACTCTGTGATTAAACACTGCTGTAGTTGTGAGGCAGCCTTCTCCAACCTGGTGCCCTTCAGGTATGTTGGATTACAACTCCCATCACTCTCAAGCTGGGCCTAACACATCTGGAGGTACTAGGCTTGGGAAGGCAGCTATGAGGTAAAAAATAGAGAAAATAATCTCTATACAACAAATATTCTTAAAATACATTTCCTTCACTTAACAATTTCCTTTTACTGCATTTATGTCTTAAATTCTGTGTGTGTGTTGCTGCTAAGTATGTTTGAATGTATGCAAGTTTCCTTTATGTTCACAGGCAAAAGTTCATTCCTAAGTATCCCTCATTCACTTCCAAATCAAGTTCCAAATCAGAGGCATAATAGTTGAATCTGAAATTTAGAATTCTCCCCATGCCACCAAGCAAATTGCTGTGTGGAGGAAAGAGAGTGTGCCCCCCCCCCGAGGAGCCCCAGAGGGCCAGAGGGGGACCTCAGGTGGGCCAGGCTTGGCTCGCAGGCTTGAGCTTCCTAACCCCACTTTACAATATTATGGTAAATGGCAGCACTGGGTCTGTCACACTTCGGACACATCCTGAGAAGGCAACACCCACTGGAGAAGACAGTCCTGGGAGGAAAAGTCAAAGGCAGAAGACCAGTACGAAATGGATTGGATCCATCAAGGAAGCCACTGCCTCAGACTTGAAAGAGCTGGATGGAATTGTCATGGACAGGACCTTCTGGAGGGCTTTCATTCATAGGATGGCCATAGGTTGAAGCCGACTTGATGGCACGTAACAACAAAGACAACCTGGGAGATGGAAGTGGGGTGCATTTCTTCTCCCAGCAAGTAAACTTCATGAGAACAATGAATAAGTTATTACTGAATCTATTATTTTAAAGCATACTCAAAGTCATCTGGGTTTATTTGTTTTATCTGGGTTGGTTTGTTTTAAGACAGAGTATCATAGATTTTCCTTTCCCTGTAAATAACTTATGATAATGTCATCACCACAGCCATGATCCATGTCCTAGAAAACCTACTAGATAGAGGAGCCAATGTTCTCCCCCATGCCATACAGCACAAGTGACCATTTGTGCAACAGTAACTCTTTCAACGCTGGTTATGTCCACGCATCCCTCTGGACCAAGTGCAGCAAGCATTTGCCCTTCCAGATGGTGCTGGGCTCCATCTCCGATCAGGCCAGCCAGTAGGGCAATTGTAAGGGCCGATGGGAGTCGTACTCTAAAAACATCTGGGTGACAGTTTTCTGCCCTCGCTTCAGACCGGCCTTCACCAACCTGGTGCCCTCCAAATGCTGGCTGGGAATAGAGGAGTTGCAGCACCTTCAGGAGGCATCCGATGGGGGAAGGCTACTTTAGACAGGTCCAACGGGCTGTCTGAAAGGGTCTCCCGCAATCCGCCCCCCACCCCCAATGGCTTCAGAGGCACCGAATGCTGCTCTGTATCATGTCCCATTTCCCTGGTCCCAATCCTATATCAAAGCAGTTCTGCGGCGGATTGGGCCCAGAAATGGGCAGGAAAAAGCCTGGTGGTTCCCCCACACTGAACATCCCCTCCTCTCATTCTCCGCCAGGTATCTGCCCGTCATGTCGGATGATGCTGAGAAGAATGAGGCTCCCCCAGGCGAGCAGGAGCCGCAAGAGAAGGAGGAGCAGGCCCAGGAGCAAGGAAAGCCACAGGATGAGGCCCAGGAGCAGCTGCAAGAGCAGCCTCAGTCGCCCCCGCAGAGCCCCACGACATCGGAGGTCCCTGCGTCACCTGTGATGGTGACAGTGACCATCGAGGAGGAGTCGGTGGAGGGCCCGCAGCAGAACGGGGAGGTCCTGGGGCTGAAGGCCGGCTCGGCCGAGGCGCTTGGAACGGCCCCTGCCCAGCCCACAAGCCCCCCAGCCCGCTCCAAGTCCGCCTCCCTGAATGACCTGAAGCCCCAGAACAGCATCAACGGGGGGCCCCGGGCTGTCGTGAAGAGCAGCTTGTCCGGCTCTCAGGTACACCTGGCGGGAGCGGCCGGGTCGCCACGGGCCAGCCTGAGCCGGCAGGCCTCGGCGGCCGAGTCCGCAGCTGGCGAGGCTGGAGAGAAGCCCCGGGACTATATATTCATTGCTGCGCTGTCCTGCTTCTGCCCGATCTGGCCCATCAACATCGTCGCCTTCGTCTACTCTGTCATGGTAAGCGCGACGGGGGCGGGGCGGGGCGGCAGGGCCCTTTGTCCCCCTCCGCCAGCGCCGCCAGCACTTTTCCTTCTGCTGGCCTGTCCTGCGGCTTCTTCCCTCACTGCATGAGCCAAAGGCAGCCAAGGAGCAAGACCAGGGGACCCATCGGCTTCTTACAGCCTCAGGCTGGGGCGGCACCAATGGGGCAGGTGCACCTGCATGAAAAGGCAGGCGGAGGCACCTTCTCAAAAGCGACCTGACCTCCTTGCAGGTTTTCTTCTTGCAAACCTGCTTTAAAATACCCTTGACAGTTCATACCTCCAAAAAAGAGGGCTGCAGAAGCACTCTCAGCCTGAGGGCTGAATTCCATTTCTGAGGAACAACAGTCTGGGGGCAGACAGGGCAGGGCAGGGCAGGGCCCCCCCTAGGGAAAGGGGATGGACCCCAAAGACCAGCATGCTTTAGCTGAAAGTCCCTTCTACGTGCAACTAAGCCTTAGGACAGGAGCTTCAATTTGCACAGAAGCAACACACGCACAAAATTTAAAAACTGTACCAAAGTCAGGAAATCACCAGATGTTCATGGTTGGGAGAAAGAGGGTGAGGGCAGGGAAAGGGACATGGCAATCTGGGGAACTCCAGAGGGGCAGATTTGGCCCCTGGGCCTGGGATGCTACTGCCCTGTTCATGCCCTCCCCATAGATGCCAATAAAATGCATTTCCCATAACTTTCCGGGGAAAGGAAAGCCTGCCTAATGGTCTCTCCCATGCCGCTTTTCTCTTTTACCTCCTCGTCAGTCTCGTAACAGCTTCCAGCAAGGAGACATCGATGGGGCACGGCGTCTGGGAAGGGTAGCGAAACTTCTGAGTGTCATTGCACTGGTCGGAGGGGTGCTCATCATCGTGGCCTCTTGCGCCATCAACTTTGGAGGTGAGTATTTGGGGAAACCTGGTCGGATGCGGCACTTGTCTTCCAAGGGTCTTGCCCAGCCTTCTCCTTCAACACAGAGAAATTACAAGAATATTTTTGTAGGCATTCACCCCATCGTCTTTAGACATGTAACATTTGCCATGCACCCTGTGCAGTGAAAGAGAAGGTGTCTTTAGTCGATGCGAAGCAGCCAGGATAGATGGCGTCTCCAAGATGAGGCGATCCACGCTTCATTTGGGAGAGAAAAGTGCCATTGCTGATTAACAGATATTTCATCTGGCAGCAGACGGGAAGTGAGAATTGACCATGGCATCCCTCTGATGAGGCCTGCAGTCTGGGGGGAACTCTGAACTCAGAGTAAGCAAGAGTAATATATAATGCTTTAAAAAGGCAGTATCTGCAGGTGAATGCGGAGGTAAGCCAGAAGCCAGGGAGCCCGTTTGTTCATTTGTAGGAAATGGTTATCCACTCTGATCCCATCAGATTGACACAGCCGGCTTCAAACCAGCTGTTCCATTATCCGTCCTCCACTGTCCTTTTTCAACAAGGGCTGTGAGTAGAACAGGGTACTGTGCAGACATGATGCAAAACGTCGTCATCTCATATCCCCTCATATCATTTATCGTATCAAAGAGAGGCAGTGTGGGATGGTGGTTAGAGTTTTGGCCTGGGGCTCAGAAGGCTGCGGTTCTATCCCTCACTCAGCCATGAAGCTTGCTGGGTGACTTTGGGCCGGTCACCACATCTCAGCATATTCTATCTGTTGTGAGGATACAATAGAGAGCAGGAACGTGGTGTAAGCCATCCTGGGTTCCCTGAAAGAAGAGGAGGTGGGATATAAAAGTAACCTTTTTAATTGTATTAATATAAAATAAAATAAATGTGGTATAGTGTAAACTGTAATATAAAATATGCTCTATTCATGCTATGTTTATATACTGTAATATAACTCGGTACCTTTTGTAATAAGTGATATAACAAAAGCAGGGGTACAGAGAAGCCAAAAGGAGGTAACAGCATGGTGGGGAAAACCCACAATTTGGAGAGGATTTAGTGAAAACACGCACACAAACGAGGCAACAAAAACCCTGCACCATAACCACCCAAAGCGCCCTGATGTGGCCTGAGCGTGCTCAGGGTCAGTGGAACTCTCCGTGTTGCAGGAGGAAGACAAATGACACAGGGCGTCCTGAAAGGCCAGTTGCTTGGCACAGAAAAGAGGAACACTCCAGACTGCAACATTTTCTTGCAGGTCACACCGGCCTTCATGTCAGGAGTGCTCTGGAGCATGCAAAGAGACTCTGGGCGTGTGTGAAGTGTACATATGCATGCAAGCGCTTGTGTAGACAGAGTAAATGACCATTTGTAAACCACTTCTTTCTTAACACTTTGGCATACTGTTGGATTCTGAGAGTTCAGGCAATCAGGTTAGGATTATGAATAACTGGAGGGTGAGTCAAGTTCCATGCCTTCTCTCACTGAAAGAGAACAGTTTTTATTTTTCTCATAAAATTGCCTCAGACACGCAGCTCCCTGACAAAGGTGGAAGCCACTTGAGGTGGTCAAGCTTCTCTCTGTTTTGCTAGATGTTCTGCTGTCCACATCTGTTCACTCCCCGACACCCAGAAAGGTAGCAAATCTCTCCCTTACCATAAATGTGTAATGCTTGGATAGAAGCAACATTACACAATGCTTCATGGAGGGTGTAGGTTGGTCAAACCTTGACCCAATTCCATGTTGTAGGCCATCTTTATGACCAACGACTCTCCTCAGAATCCTTTCCCATCCTCAACTTCCTCTCTTCCTACTGCCAGCACCAACCTCAGGCTGAAGCAGGCAAAACAGGGAAGAGAAGTGTCCCCAGACTTTCCCCCGATGGTGCCTCGTCAACCTCCATGTGGCTTCTGCTGATGTCGTGCATTCCCACAGGCTTCAGGTTCCAGTGGAAGCCAGATGTGGAGGGAGGTTGAATTGGGTCCTGTGTGAAATGTTCCTCCTCATATTTCTTTCCAGGTAGTAAAATGTTCCTTCTTCTGTTCTCCTTTGCCCATGTTTTTATTCCCCTTCCCAACTCCCTTTCCTTGCTCCCCTGTTCCTCAACCTCTCTCCTTCCCAGTGTTCCCGTGAACGTGGCCACGTGGCTGCCACTTCATCCCTAGCACCGAAATGTCCATCTTTGGAGCTGGGAGCCAGCATGACTACAGTACCTTCATCCCATCCCATGTCCCTCATCCATCTCTGAATCTTGCAAAACAGGAGCACAAGGATGGAGACAATGTTGAGAGAGAGAGAGAAAGAGAGAGAATTAGAGAGGAACCTCATCTTGCTAGGTTTATGTATGTGTACCATCCTTACAGGGAATTTTAGACACCTAACTGGAGGCTGCAGTGGGGAGAAACAAATGTATTTCCATGTTCTTTTTCTCTGACTCTCTCACTCTCTCTCAAGACCTTTATCTCATTGGCCTTCCATCCATCCAGCCATCTGTTCAGCCAGTGACCCACTTTGCCCATCTTTCATCAACTGCCAAATTTCGACAGCAAATAAAACTCTTTCGATATTCCATGTTTACAAGAAGCTGCCAGAGAAGAGCTCTTTTCCCATCCCTCTCGGAAGGAGGGCGGGAGCATGTTTACATGTTTGCTGGAAACAGATGAACAGAACCAGCAGAGACAGGGAGGAAACTTCTCCGATCTCCCGCTTTCATCCTGTCATCGTGTTTACAAAAGACAACCACCAAGGATGGGCGGGAGAGGGGCTGGCCTCGGGGCTGTTGATCCGTTCAGGAACTGGATTTGCTGTGCTGGTCGGACTCTGAAGTGAGTATCACTGAGTCGGTGGATAAGCTAACAAGCGGCATGACAAGCATAGATTTGGTTGCATGCACACTAAGGGCACGCGGGAGGCATGTGCGACCAAATCCATCAACCAGCCAGTCAGTGGAAACAGAACACGAATGCAATTTATATTGCCATCTGAAGGAAGACATAAAATCAACAACAAGAAGCTATCACTCCAAGGAAAACAAACTAATGAATGACACTTTGGAAACTGAAGCATGCAAACGAGAGCATGGAAGAGGCAATGGAGGAGAACGAGCGTGGCATCTGGCTGGTAGGACAATGGAGGGCTTTGTTTTTAAAAAGATGCTTTCTCTCAAGTCAAAAATAGACGGCGAAAAACAGAAGGAAGAAAAAGATAGCTCATTCAGTTAAAAGAATTGCTAAAGAGCTCTTTAAGGAAACATAACACCCTTGTATACTGAAAACAGAATAATGTGTAGTGGGATTCTTAATATGAGACAGGAAGGAAATTGGTGGTGATGGCAGAATGAGAGAGCATCAGGGAACATTGGTCGAAGTGGTTCCTCCTTTCCATTTCTTTTCTTTTTTAGTAGGGTTGCAAGCTTTTAGTTTGAACAGAATTCTTTCAGAATGTAAGCTGAACTAGGTCTTTGTGTCTAAATGCAAGTATGAAAGGCCAACAAGTTTATGCATCAGGCTATGCCTATTGAGAGAGAAAACCTTGTTTGAATGCTGAGAAACTAAAACGAACCTTCGGCAGGGATAGGAGGCAGCTGGGATGTTGCCATGGAAAGAATTCACTGCAACTAATGGCAAAGAGCGGGGAGTGCATGTAGAGGTTGTTGGGGCTGATAGGAAGCTAGCGAAGGAGGAGGTGTCTGTTCCCCCCCACCCTCTGTCTCAGCCAGTTATGAATAGTGATCCTGTTTGCTCAGTTTCTGGTCAGGACTTTTGTATGAAAGATTAAAAAGGCACTGAAGGGAAGATCGGTAAACACACACATAGCAGAAGGGAAAGATCCAGGGTTATGCCATGATTAATGTATCTCCCATTGAGTTCAACAGCTCTGCTCTAAAGGCGACTGCCTCTGCAGCCAGCCCTCTAATGACTATGAAATAAATAACGCCAAGGCCAAGGCAGGGGTATGGGAGAAGACGCACAATTCAGAAAGACAGCCTCTAAGTATGCCATGGAAAGGTGTATACATGCAGCCGGGGGTGGTGATGAAAGAAATGTGTGATTTTTCCACTCTGTGTTTAAATCACAATTCTGTGGAAACAACAGAACTGGAAATTGCTGAGTGGGGGAAGCTGTGCATTTACAGAACCCAGTTACAGGATGCAAAACACCGCTCTTAGCAGAGACATACGGATGCCCATCCACTCCATCTAAAATTCAAAAGCCACTTTTAAAAGGAGCAGATGATGCCAGCCAGAACAAATACATGAAGAGTGCACCAAAGCCTTACAGAAACCCTCTGAAAGGAGACCGTGAGAAAGGATTGGAGCGAGGAATGTGTCGTATACCAGAAGGAAATGGACGAGGAGACATGGGGGAAAGATCAGGATGGAGCTTGGAGGGAAGCCGAGGGCCCTGGGAGAGAAGGGATGAAGGATACTTCACTGGCAGAAGATACCTGAAGGAGCACAAGCACCAGACCAAATGACAAAAATACATTCAAAGGGCCGGATGAACAACCTGTATGTTACTGGACAGAAATAACTGGGGTGGGGTGGGGGAAGGGCACCAGCAAGAATTGTGTGAGTGTCAGACACGAATTTACACCCGGCACAATGTGACTTTAATTATTTTGGTTTTGCAGACTGTTACACACTGGGGCAAGGGTAGGGGGTGGGCATATGGGCGGGTTGACCGGATGTCTTCTCCCTTCAGATCTGTGCACGGGAGAGGGCATGGGGCTTTATTTAGGGCGAGGAGTATCTTAAACTCCTCCCCTTCGTAATCCCATCTGCACGAGTTATTATCCTCTGGACCATCTCTCAACCATCCCTCCAAAAAGAAAGCGAAAATGCCCTTCCTTGGATGGGTGCATGGTGTGGAAGGAAGGGCATTTTTATTTCGGTTTTTGTTTCCTCCCTCCTGGGGAGAGTTGATCTCCGGGAGGTGGAAGAGGATGGTGTGGGGTGCGCTGTTGTATTTTGATGTTGAAATGCAAGTATTCTATCTGCATGTTTTTATATGCTTATATTTGGGGTGGGGAGGGTTGAGGGGCACATGGGGTGGGGGAGGAAATCAGACACTTGCAAGGAGAGAGTGAGTTGAAGTTACGTTTTGGTATGAGGTTCAGTAGAAAGAGGAATACAAACAGGAATTGGGTGAATCCATGAAAGAGAAGTTCCATTCAAAGGGGAAATCCAGCCTGGTGGGAGAGAGTGTCAGGGGATGCTGATAAGGATCTGATAAAATGAGATGGGTTTAGGGAGAGTTGGACTTACACAATTTTTTGTCTCTCACACAGATAATTGGGTTAGATCCAGATATAGTCATATTTAGAGAGTTAAGTTAGCCACGATGGAGTCCAATTAATTTAAGTGGGTCTACTCCAAGTACTACTTAATCTAGATCCAACTGCTGGAGTTTAGAGATTGAAAACTGTGTTAGGATTTACAGCAGATGATGCTAAAGATTTAGGACTTTGTCTAGGGATGTGGAACTGGGGCCTGCTGGACAACTCCTGCCTGCTGAAGGAATTTGGTGATATCCAGACCTCCACTTGCCAAGAAAGGTGGTAGTATTATAAAGAGTTCAGCGGGAGGGCAGGGCTGGTATCACCACCATTCTCCCCTACAAAAGTGACCCCTGGTGGAACAATATACAGATCTGAGGATCTGAGACTGATGATCAAATTTGGGTTGAAGATGTGACCATCAACGCTGCCTTGTCTCTGTGCCGCATCTCAGCCCACTCTCCATGCAACAAAGCGATTGGGCGTGCTTTCATTTTGCCCTCAGGAGCAACATCAGAGCTGGGGGCCTGGAGAGGCTGAAGGGGGTGCTGAAGGGGGTTCACAGTAGAATTTGGGGGGCAGCTATAGAATGAGGATGGGGTACAGATCACTGTTGAGGGGGCTGGTTTGCTGGGGGAAAGGGATTTTACGTTTGCACATATCAGCTATTGAATGAAAATCACATAACCTATATCTTTGACATGATGCTTGATAGATGTTTCCATATCTGGGGTGGGGGCAAAGAGTAGGACGCTGGAGAATAAAATTTGCTTTAATATATGAGTTTTGGGGTGGGAGTAGGTTTTAGGGGGAAAGGAGGGGGAGATTTTATTTTGTATTTCTTCCCCCCACCCCACCCCGAGATGCAATTTAGTTTTTCGCTGTGTGGAGAACTTTTGTTCCAGAGGACTTTGCAGGAGGCACCAGATCCGTTCGCTTCCTGTCCTTCTGCAACACCATTTCATTAGAAAGACAAACAATCACCTTCTTTCCTATGTGGAAGCAGGAACTTTGTTGCTATGAGAACCTATTTCAATCCAGCCCTCATTCTAAAAACCAGAGTTCGTGATTACCTACATGGTGCTTGTAGCATACTCAGTGCTGAGCAAAAAGATTGGCTGATGTTTTTATTAATCTGATTTGTTAATTTTATAACTTGTTACCATTCCTTTTTCTTACTTCCGTCCATGTTTGTTGCTCCTGCTAATTAAAACATATTAATTTGAAACAACAAGGGTGGGGTCTTTCTGAGTCTGGGACCAATTAAAGCCTTTTGTTCAATTCAGAAATCTGGTTTTTTGGGCAGGTGGGTATTGTGAAATATTACAAATCCTAATACCAGTTTGTATAAAGTACAGGTGGGTGGGGGTGGGAGTGAAAGAAGGGATGTGGTCAAATTATAAACTGCTATTGACTTTTGTATCAACGCATGAATCGAGTAAATAAACTCAGATGCATGAAAATGGCGTCTTCCATTTTGTCAAGAAAATTCTGGCTTAAGTGGGGAATTTGTCACTGTTGGAACTAGCTAGTCTGGGTAGACTTGGGCTATGGGTGCGGTATAGAAGTGGAATAGTAGTAATAGTAGTAGTAGTAATTCATCTCAATTTTTAAAAAAGCCACAGCAAGCAAAGTGGAATCCTGTACTCTTAGAATTGAAGGTTCTTAAAAGGCTTATGCATTATCTTTACATTGCATAATGTACCCTGCTTCTACTATCCATAGAAAGGGATTAATGTACTCCAGCTAGTAGCCATTTTGGCTTCTAAAGCACAACCCAAACATTTTCAGGCTTATTTTGGCTGCAGCCATATAGCCAGAAACGTTTGATTTAAAAAAGCAAAACAAAATGAATGCTAACATCTCCTTGCTACAAAATAGTGTATGACCAGATTCTGCCTTTTTTAGGCATGCCCCAAACAGTATTCACATTTCAGTGATAATTTCCAGAGGGGCTCCATGTTAGTCTGGGCTGCAGCAAAAGCAATGTACATTCTTGCAGTACCTGAAAGCTACTATTAAGGCATTTACTCTCAGGCACCAAAATCCACTTTACAAGATGCATGAGATGAGTTGCCAAAGTATAAACTCCTGGTTGAGTGGTCTTGCATGCAGTGAGGTAATAAATTAAATGCGAGCAGTACAGACAGTGGCAATTCAATTAGAGTTTGAATGGAGTGATCCCTCACAACAGCAGCGACAGCTGATAACACAATCAATTTAGCAAAATATTGGGACAAGAAACCATAGTCTCTATTTAGACTCTAATCTTCAGAATTGAATTTCTTGATTAACTGTACTGCAGCAGTGTTGTATTCATTCCAGTGAGTGATCCTAAATTAAAGTGGGAGGCAAAGGCAGAATGACTGGGCATACACAAAGAACCCAGGCAAGACAAAAATAACTGGTTTCTGCTACATGATGCTTCCTACACGGCTACGCACAAAACCCAGCAAATTCAATGGGACTTACTTCCAGCCAAGAGTGCCACCAGATCTCAGCCTTAAAACATTTTCCGGCATGCAGCTCCTTTGCTGAAGGAACTGCGCTGACTGCCTATTTCCTACCAGGCCAGGTTTGAGGTTTTTATACCATTGCAGAAAGCCCTAAACAACATGAACCAGCCTGCGACCTGAGAGTGCCTTCTCCCTGACCGAAGACCTTCTCCTGGTTGTCCAATGCTGACCCATGGCTCAAGGGAAGTCCACCAGGAACGGGGCCTTCAATCCCGTCTTGGGAGATCAGGCAGGTTGGAGAGCAAAATTTTGTGAGGGACAGTTGTAGACTCAGTTCAATTCTGGTACTCATCATGATTCCCTGGGTGCAGAACTATTTGATTCTAACTGTATGCCTTTTGCAGTAGGCCATTGTTGATAGATTTCAGGTTTCTAGTAAAAAAGACTCTACCCTCTAAGCTTCCCCGCCAGACCCTTCAGCTCTAAAAGTCTGCCTCTTCTAGGACCTTCCCCACTCAACCATACGATCCGGCCTGATAGGAAACCACTGAATTCTGACTTGGTACCACGTACCTGCTTATCCTGGCTACTCATCAATGTCTTTATATAAAACCATTTATCTCAGAGACAGTCAAATTAAGACATACAACCAGATGCTCACATAGATGGTCTTTATTAAGCAACTCCCATTGGAGGAGTCTTCTTATTGTACCAAGATTTACTTTTCTAAAACCAACATACAAATTATGCACAGCTGGGGGTTGGGAGGTGTGGAAGGAAAATTGCAAAGGCAGGTTCTTTAGAGTAATACTGATCCCAGTCCTACAGGAGACAGTGTGGGCCATTCCACGGCATGTGTCCCTTATGTGGGCAGATGCAATGCAAACACTAGCCAGAGAGGGAAATTTCCCGTTATCCATGGCTGATTTACCTTCACCCCATTGTTGGTGCCACAAGGTTCCTCTTCCAATATGGATGCCATCTCCCCTTTCCCCCCGCTCCCTCCTCTGCCTCTCCTACCTCATCAGCCCCAACAGGAAAAGCTGGCTTTTGTGGGGAAGTGAGAGCGGGAGAGTCAAGTTGGCCACCATATCATCGTAAACTTAGTTCTCACAGACCAAGATCATGCAGGAAAGCAGGGCAATGAAACAATATGGCAACTTGTGCTAATGAACAGATGATGGAGAAGGCAAGACTGGGCTCCTAATTATCTAGGGGAACTCAGACCTTTCTAGAAAATAAATAGGAAAGCATTTCTCTGTATTCCAGAGAACGTCAGGGCAGGCCAACCTTCAGTGGTAGCAAGAACAAGAGAATGAAGGGTAGACATGGTGGATGGCCTCACATCAGGGTTCCACTGCACTCCTTCAAAAGTGTAACGTGCATGATTATAGAAAAGAGAACAATAGATTTCAGTCTGACACTGTGGGAGACATTATGGGAAGGGTTGCGTGAACAGAAGAGCCACTAAAATAAAGCTCCAGGCTGTGACTGCAAAAATGGGAACCCGTACGCCTTTTACTCCCCCAGGGAATACAAACCCACCACGGATCTGTGCATCAGACCAGTTGATGGTGGCAGGTGAAACAAAAGAGAAGCTGTGAAAGCAAAGCAATGTGGGAAGAAGGCAGTCTGGGAGCAAGAGGTACTTCCAGATAACTGCCTATGGACATGTAATTCTACTAAAACACACGGGGTAGAAAGCCTAGGCTAAAATGGATACACTGAACAGCCAGGAGAAAATACAGCAATTTGGCATCTGGTCCCTTCTTACTTGGCCTCTCCATGGAGCTACTTCCTAAGGATACATCAGATTCCATCTGAAACACATTCATGTGATAAGAAGTCAGTGACTGCTACCTGGCTGCTCCCACCCCCCCGGTCCTAGCCCAGATATACTTGGAGAATTCTGGGAATGAGGCTTTTACCACCCCTCCCACGCCTTCAGAGTAATATCTCTCTGTAGTTTTGGAAAGGGAAAGGCTAGTCCAGGACTCTTCTCATGACTGAATTTTGTTCCCTGCAAAACACACCAGCAGCACGAGGCAGAGACCTTGACAGTCCCCAAAGGGCAAGTCTGTTTAGCTGCCTTCAAAACAGTGAACTAAATTCCTGCCTTGGTTGAAGTAAATTTCTGCCCATCAGTCACTGTGCTGCTAAGCAATGCAAAACATTATAGGAGTGAAGGAGGAAGCCACAAGGAGCAGGACCTATCCCATCATCCCACACAGACCACAAAGCATCAGGGCGGGGCCGGGACATCACACCAAGCAGGGACTGCACCATGGAGTGGCTAAGCCGAGGCCAAGCCCCGTGAAGCGAACACGGAGCGAGGGTCGGCTGCCGATCTCGCTCCGGGGAGGGGGAGGCGACGCGCCTTGAAATGCTACTTCCTCTTCGCACGCTCAGCAGCATCGAGAGCAGCCATATTGCACGAGGCGCAGACCAAGTGGACCAGGCTGATGAGGCTCTTGGTGACGGCGAAGGGGGCACAGACCCAGAGGGCGAAGCGGAAGAGGCCGGTATGTCCTGGCAGGAATGGGCTATTGAATGGGACTGGAAAGGAAGCACAGAAATAAAAAGGGGTGGGATTGAGGGAGCCCACAATTCCGAGGCACCGCCCCACCTTCTCCCCAGCTCCGCATACTCACTCGGCGGTCCCTCGCCAAAGCACAGCAAATACAGCATGCAGTAGAAGAGCTCGTTACCCGCACACATGACGAAGAGCACGGGCTGCAGGCAGAGGGAAAGAAGCGCCATCAGGCACACGGGTCAGCAAAGGGGATCAGCGAGCACATTTATTGCAGGCCGTGCCAAGGATAAATGCTGCAAACATAAACTAGAAGGAAAATGTGCTTGTCTCTCTCTGTTAACATAAAACTGGCATTAAACATCCAAGTATTGTTGTTGATATAATAACAATACTATTTATTAATACAATAACATTTTAATATAATATTTATATCTCACCTATTCCCAGAGATGTGTTATCCCAATACACACACACACACACACATGCAGGGAGCTATATATACATAGGGAGCTATATATAGGGAGATATATATATATATATGTATAGCGCTCCCTATAGGGAGCTGTGTGGCTAATGGGGCGGGTTAGAAATCTAATAAACAAACAAACCAACAAACAAATAAAATATAGACTATCAGGTTATAAATCTTTTAAAATGCATGCACTTACAACTATTACATGGCTCATTTAATCAGAAATATTTCTTTTTCTTTTTTTGGTAACCTGAACACCTTGACTGCAAAGTGACAATCCTCTGAATCAAAAATGGATCAGATCCTCAATTTTTTTTAAAATCAGTTTAGCCTCAGACAGCCAATTTCTCATGTGTCCAAAATACAGAGATATGCAGTATTTCCTACAACTAGAATATAACTGGCAGCCCAATAAATGGCATGCCATGTCTTCCAGGACGTGTGCAACACAGACACCATCTATCTTGCACTGGAGTTCCCCTGAATCTTCCTTGTTGCCTCACTGAGCCCATTTGCTCACGCTGGAGATGAGTAAATGCCAGACGATGACCCCTTGCCAATAAAAAGAAGAGATATTTTTCTTCTAGAAATTGGGGTTTTGCCCTCACTAACCACTTCACAGACCTTGAATTCACTAAGGCAACTAGGTTCATTTGTGCCCGAATATATAGGACCACAAAGAGAAGCACACACTACTAACACACCAACAATGTCAACTGTTTTTGCCGTATTATCAAAATATTGTAGGCTGTCATTTCAATACAACCATCTCCAAGGAAGTTTAGAAGCTTACAACACAGCTTCATAACATAATGTAAAAAGCAAACAACAACAATGAAGTGGTAAAACCCAAGAGAACAATAACGATAATAAAATCTGCAGTCAGTTCTCCCAAAGAGCAATCAGGCAATCCCAAAGGCTTTCTGGAAAACAGCAGCCCAGGCCTGCTTTCTGGAGGAAAAAAAAGGCCCAGTTCCCTTGGAAGAGATTCCTGCAGATTTGGTATCACCTCTAAGAAGGCCCAAAGCCTTGCTTTGTATGATGGGGTCTGCTGAGCAGAGTTCCTAATCTTAATAAGCAGGTAGGCTCATATGGGAGGAAGCAGCGTTTAAGTTATCCTAGCCCAGAAACACCTTTCGGCCCAAGAGCCGAATTCCGTTTTGGAAAAACTCTCAGGGGTTCCCTTGCTGGGTGCAGATGAAGGCAAAGGAGCCAGAGCAAAAAATGCAAAAACCCCTCAGCATATTTTAGCTTGATGGTCTTACTGCCAGTAACTAAGCCCCAGGAAAGGCAGTTCAGCCTCTTAGAATGAGCAGGGGAAAGCTGGAAACTTTCCCATTGCCAGAGGTTAAGAGAGCATGGCCAGGGAAAGCTAGCAGGCCCATCTGGGGAATCCCAGGGCCAGTTTGAAACTCTAGGCTTGAAGTTCCCCACCTCGATTTATGGCTTTCAAGGTCCAAACCAGCACATGAAACGTGTAACTAACTAGCAGCTGATAAAGTTGGTGCATAACTGGAACTTTAGTCCACTCTGTTCATACCCTCCAATTTGAGAGGAGTCCTTTTGAAAGAATGGATGGACGGAAGGCCACAATGTGGACAGAACCCGTCTTGCAAAAGGGTAAGTAAATTTGTTGGGGACAAATGTGAGTGGGAATTACCTCTTTCATGATTCATCAAGAAATACTACATATTTCACAACGAGACAAAAATCACCCATACTTGTCTGTTCTTTCCAAGATGGGATCCAAATACAGGATTTGGAGTTGAGGGGGAAGAACGTGAGAAAAGGGGATCTCACAGCTCATATTCCTGACATACGCTGGTGGAACAAGAAGGGCCGAGATTACATTTTGTTTTTCCTGGAAGAACAAGGGAGATGGTCTCTGGGTCGGAAGGTGGGAGCTATGGGAGCTCGTATATTAGTACCACCCTCTACGACTCTGGTGCGCCCGCAACTGGAGTATTGTGCTCAGTTTTGGGCCCCTCATTACAGAAAGGATATAGCCAGGTTAGAGTCAGTGCAGCGCAGGGCCACAAGGTTGGTGGCCAGTTTGCAGGGGATGGGGTATGAGGCGAGACTGAGGGAACTGGGTCTCTTCAGCCTGGAGAAGAGGAGACTCAGAGGGGACCTGTTGGTGACATACAGGTATGTGAGGGGTTGTCACATGGAGATGGGTAGAGACCTGTTCTCCCCTGAAGAGGAAGGCAGGACGCGCTCCAACAGAGCAAAGCTCAGGGAGCCAAGGTTCCATTTGGATGCCAGGAAGCACTCCTGTCAGTCAGGACCCCGAGGGTGTGGAATGGGCTTTCACCAGAGGTCGCTGAGGCCCCATTGGTGCGGGTGTTCAAGGATAGGCTGGACGTGCACATGGTGGGCATGTCGTGAGCGGAGCCGGCTGGTGCCGGAGGTCAGACTAGATGGCCCAGGAGGCCCCTTCTGACTCGCTCTGTTTCTATGGCAGGAAGAGCTGGAAGAGATGCATGCAAGTACTACTCACCCGGGAGCTGTAATACACCCGCAGGATCCGGTTTCCGGACAGGTCTATGCTTTTGTGGCTCTCAGCACCTTTCACCACAGTGCTGGTGGGAGCAGAAGAAGGGGGTTACACTAGGAATTAAGGACACTCCATTTTCTGCACACAAGCACTCAAGTCCCCCCCCTCCACACACACACACACACCTTGGCATCACTGACACCACTTTCCATGTTAGATCTCCCCACCAAAACTCTTCTCTGCTCCACAGCAAGGCCTCCTTTTCAGGTCTCCAAATCATGGAAGGAAGGCCTGTTTATGTTTATATGAAGAAAGCTAAATACGTCACCAAGCAGGAAAAACAGGAGTTTTGCCATTCCTCTCCTTAGATCTCAGTTTTTCTATTTGTGGAAGTTATATAGATTTGTAGCACACTGAACACTCTACCCCTCTCAACAACTCTGTAAAATGGGTTAGTAATATTATTCCCATATATCAGATGGGTAGACTGAGACTAAGAAAGAGCTGGTTCCTACTGCCACCTAGTGAATTCTTAGCAGAAATGAGACATTAGTGCCTTCCCAAGTCACAGCTCAGCCTCTTACAAAGCAATCTCATGCGTGTGTATTCAAAGTGCCACTGAGTTCAACACAATATTCTCCTAGTAACTGTGTTAGGATTGTGCAATGGGAGAATTCTAGTGGTACAATCTGGAGAGGACTATACCATGTGACTTTGAACTGGCTCACAGTAGAAGTGCAGGGACACAAAAGGCTCAACAGGGACACCTGAAGGGCCAAGTGAGCACTTGAAATTCTGCAGTGTGATGCTACTGATGTTTACTCCAGAGTAAGTCCAATGAGCCATGCTCCCGAGGAAGCATGTATTAGTCTTCAGCCTTGGCTAAAGACCAGGAATAACCAAAGTAATGCAACATGCCTTGTATTACCTTCCTCCCTCTGGGGAGGGACCATAACCAAGTGACAGAGACCACGGACTGCAGGCCGATGCTCCCTGCCTCAGTCTCTGGGGAAAGGCTTTGTGACTGCCTGCAACAAGAGCCAAAATCCCAGGGCTAGATGGTATAAAGTTACTTCCTGCATTTCCATCATGCTCCTGGTGTCCATGTGGACTTCCAGGGAGGTTCTCCATGCCTTGCTCCCTTCAAAAATGCATTTTTTACTTTAAAAACCTTGAAAAATAGTTGTGGCTCCACTGGGTTCTCCTTCCTGCTCCTGGACCTGCTGCAGATCAGCAGGAAGAGACAGCAAGAGTTGCTTCATGGCTGGCTGGCTGGCTGGCTTACCTGCCAACCTTCCTTCCGTTTAGTTCCTGCCTTTCTTCCTTTTAAGGAACTCAAGGCAGCTCGCATAATTATCCTCCCCTCAATCTTATCCTCACAACAACAGTCCTGTGAGGTAGGCTGGGCTGAGCGCCTGCGACTGGCCTCAAGTCACCCACGGAGCTCCATGGCTGGTGAGGACCAGCATCCCGATCGCCTGCGTCCCTGTTCCACGGTGCCAGCCACTGCATCACACGGGCTCTTCCATTTATGCAGACCTCTCCCCTTTGTGCTCTCCCCCTCATCCCTGCACTCCCAGCCTCTAGACTTGCTCGCTCGCTCTCTCTCCCCACATCTCGTCCAGCCAGCTGGGCCCCCACATGCCACGTCCTCCCCGGCAGCCATTTTGGGGCGGCCCCACGGCAGTGCCTCAAATGCTCATGGGGACCCTGCCGGGGGGTAAGCAGCTCCCCCTCCCCCAGCGCATACCTGTGCAGATGGAGCCAGTGGGAGGCGACATCGAGGCTCATGCTGAGCTGGAACCAGAGGGCGGACTCGGGGTACAGCATGGCCAGGTTCACCAGCAGGCACATGGTGGTGCAGCGGTCAGTCAGCATGTCCAGCATGGCCCCAAAGTGGGTCCCTGGGGGGCATCGGGCAGGGAGGAGGAAAGGGCAGTGTGGCAGCATCGCAAACACACACCAGCAGGGAAGATGGGATGCGCAGACACAGCCCTCCGGATGCTGCGGCACCCCCATTCCCATCAGCCCTGTCGAGAGGGCATCCTGGCTGGGCTCACGGGAGTCTGACCCCATCATCCCCTGCAGGATCAAACCCGGCGCCTGGGATGCTGCAGCCCCTGCCCCATTTGTGACTTGCTGAAGTTGTTTATGGACTTGTACGGGAGGGGGTCGCCATTAAGCTATTCTGGGCTCTGAGCATTTATTACAGTATAACGATGATGATTATATCGTCATCATTTCTATCCCACCCAAAGGCAGAAGCTCTTTGGGTGGTTTGCAACCATAGAGTATTAAGAATTTTCTTTCAACTACAGCAGGTCCAATCTGGAGTAAAATCAGATTTTATGTGTTGTGAGCCGCCCCGAGGCTTTGTTGCGATGGGACGGCATAGAAATGTTTTAAATAAATAGACTCATTTCTAAAAATCATGGGGGCTGTTGCATTTTTCTCAAGAGCTCCTCTTCCAGGCATTTATGGAAGCAGCTGTGGGAGGCACAAGGAACCACTTTCAAACCAGCAGCTGAACTCCAGCTGCTCTGGAGAGGCTGTCTGGGGCGCAGCCTTCCAGCAGTGGGCACGGCTGTAGGCAAAGGGAGCAGAGCCAAAAAATGCAACCCAGCAGCAGATTGCAGCTTCAAGCTAGTCCTGCCACCTGGCCTCAGGAGAGGCATTTCAGCCTTTTAGAACGAGGAAAGCACACACATCGAGGTCGGAAGCTATAAAATGAACTGTGGTTGAAAAGGGGACTTGGCCAGGGGAAGGGTTTTGGCCCTCTGAAAACCCCACATGGCTGGATCTAGACCCCAAGAAGAATGCACTTGGGCTGTGTGTCCAAGAGGCCCGCCTGGGTTATGAATTGCAGAGTACTTGGCAAGTTTTGCAGCACCAGGAAGATGAAAAAGATTGCTGGCTGCAGAAGGCTGCCATGAAATAAGACCATAAGAACAGCCCTGCTGAGCAAGGACCCGCCGAGTCCAGCATTCTCTTCCCACAGTGGCTTATTCCTTCCCTCAGTGGCTAACCAGGTGCCAGTCAGAGCAGACAATACTGAGCCAGATGAACCAATGGCCTTCATATGCTCATATATGCACCCCCAAATTGCCCCAACTGGCTGCTTTACAGCATAACAATCCCCTCCTTAACACACACTTTGGGTTTCTGCCTTTAGGGACAGACTAGAAGGAGCACAGGCAGTGTGTACCTTGGTTAAGGGCCCGGGCGGCATAACCATCAAAGGCATCAAGGAAACCACTCAGCAGGTAGAAGAATGATGCTGTCAGGTGGGAAGTTGGCATAAAATAGAAAGCGATAAAAGCAAAGATTATGCGGGCATAACCTGCAAAGGGAAAGGAAGAAAATGAAGGCACAATCCTTGAACCTTTAATTCCTCTCCGCCAAAACAAATACCCTGCAACTACATTTCAGCTGATTCCCCTGCAGCCCCACCTCGCTTGATTTCCAGGCAAGAGTCTTGCAAAGCTCTGAATTTCCAGCTTCCCTTGACTGCAAGTGATGCTTCCCAAGTGCTTCCCTTGACTGCACTGATGCTGAAGAGGATGAGAGACAGGCTCTCAGTCTTCGAGTCAACTGCTTCATTTCTGGAGTATAAAGCTACTTTTTAAAAAGTGCCCCAACTAGGCCATGCAACAGAGAGGTGGGTCACCTGTCCACTTGCCAGCTCTAAGGGAGACATTTCACTGTCCCTGATTTCAGCTTTACCACTTCATGAAAGCAGTAGGGCAGGAAGTGGACTGGATGAAGTATGGCTAAGGTGAAAGGGTACCAAAGCTGTATGTAATTCACAGCAATGTAGAAAGTCAGCAAAGGCCAAATGTCCCCCTTGTAAGGCACCTTGCAGTCTGTAGCAGCCAGCCCTGTGGCTTTTAGGAAGTCTGGGAACAGAGTGTGAGGGCAGCAACCACCCTTCCCCAGTGGGGTGCCCTCCAGGATTTGTGGTCCAACACAGCCCGACGGCATCCCGTTGGAGAAGGCTGCAATAAACCCTCGAACCTTGTGGTTCGTTTCCCAGCATCTGGTGTGGAACCTATACCACCTCGGAAAACGGACTACCTTAATCTGGAAGATTGTCTCTACAAAATGTCCCCAGATCAGAACCGGGCCTTTTCTGCCCTAGAATAGCAGTAAGGAAACAGCTTAATCTGTTTACTAAAAAGCAAGCCCCGTGTTCAGGGGGGCTCGCTCCCGAGTAACGCAGATAAGATTGCAGCCTTTCATTATTTGTGTCGCTATTGTACTTTTAAACCTCGCAATAACCAGTGCTATCTTTAATATGCAATACATTCAAGTTATTAAGTGCAAACATGAAAACAAATGATATTTTTTAAGAGAGAAAGATTCAATTCATCCACCCCCAGACAATTGCCTACCACCCCATAACATACCAATGAGGTTCGGGACAAAGAGGAAAATATTTTCTTGCTTCATCTTGCTGCCTGCCGTTGCTGTCGGGAGACCGGAACTTTCTTGCAATCTATGACCAGCCCCAGTGCAAGACTGAGTTCATGCAACCTTGCACCCAAACAGCCCGCCTCTCCCAAGGGACCCAGGAGTCCTGATTCCGCCCCCTTCTATTTCACTGCCCTCCCAAAGGACTTCCGCCGGTTTTCTTTCGGCTTTTTTTCCCCCAATGAAATTGCGTCTTTCGGTTTTTGCAACCTTCACGCTGCTGCCCCGCGTGAAACAAGAAGGAAACGCCCACTGTCTTTTTAAAAGCCCTTAGGATTCACAGAGCCCCAGGGTTGGACTGTACCAAAAGAAGATAAGAGGGGAATCCAGTTTTACTTTAAACAGGCCATTTTTAATTGGAAAAAGGGAAAATACAGAGAAGAGGCATTTTATTTAAAGGAAAGAAAACAATAATGTTACTTTCCACTCCGCCCAAACCGTACCCTTCCGGAAGTAAATTTAATGACCCCACCCCTGTCTTCCGCTTTGGTTTAGCCCAGGCGACAGCTTTCCTTCCGATCGTTACCGTAATTCTGCCCATAGAGTTGCCGGAGGACCGAGGCTAGAGCAGCCCCGTGAGGGAAATAGGTCCTGTAAACTCCCCTGCAGAGATGAGCTTTTCCATGTAAAGCAGGGATGTACAAATACTGGCCATCTAAATGTCGCTGGTCTGATTGCCCTGTCAGCTCTAGCCAGCATAACTACTGGCGAGAAGTGATGGTACTTGCAGTTCACAGCAGCTAGAGGGTCACAAGTTGCTCAGCCCTGATTTAAATGTATATCTCAACTCCCCACTCCCCCCATGTTTTTAATGGTTTGCACTATGGCGGCAGTCTTGGACGCTCCTCTTTTCCTGTTAGCAAAGCAAGACCTAGAAAAGGAAACAGTTTTCCGTGTTAAGGATCTGCATATTTGGTGCTTAAGAGGAATGTTGTCTCTTTAGTATGATCTTTACAGTATTGCTGCATGAATCGCTGTGGAACGGTTAGGTTGTAACTAGCCTATGAAGCTGACGGAAAGAAAAGGGATTGGAAGTTTCATTTAGCAAAGTGTGAGCTGCCATTCATAGAAAACTAGGATTTAATGCAATATTATAAACTTGGGTACTATCAACATTGTTTCTGTTTGTCAAGCAAAGCAAAACAAAGGTCAATTGGACCTCATTTTTAACGAGAGGTATCACCTAATAATGGAGAATGAACTACATTTGAAAATTACTACAATTTTAATTGGGTGTTCCAATAATTGGTTTAATTATCACGACAGATTTGATTTTAAACTCCTAAACTATTGCAGCCAACACAACAGGAGTAAAGTTCTGCAAAGTACCAATGCATAAGCTTTTCAGTTTCCAAATTGTTTTTAAAAAATTGCTTTGGAGTAACAATGGCTAAATAGCATATTTCACTATACAGCCTTCCTCAGCCTGGTATCTGCCAGTTCTAGGGATGCTAGGAGTTGTAGTCCAACACACCTAGAAGGCATCAGGTTGGGGAAAATGCAATAAACTTAATTAATATACCCATGCCGCTGAATGTTAGTACTAGCACTCTGAATTGTATCCAGACTTCAACAGGCAGTCAGTGTAACTGGAAGAGAACTGGTCTATTGGGTTCTTGTGAGCCAAGCCCCATTAACAATCTTGGGGCCCTGTTTTGGATCAGTTGAAGTTTCTGGACCATTCTCAAAGGCAGCTCCTTGTACAGTGAATTGCAGCAATCCAAATGAGGGGTTACCAGAGCAGGGATAATTCTGACTAGGCTCTCTCTTTCCAGATGGGATCATAGTTGGTATATGAGTTTAAGCTGATGAAAGATCCTCCATGCCACACAGTCCACCTGTGCCTCAAATGATAACCAGAAGCACCCCTAAACCACAAACCTTTTCCTTCATTAACCCCATCCTGAACAAGTTGAATATCACCCAGCTGGACTGATGAACCACCCACTAACAACACCCTCGTCTTCTCTGGATTGGCCCTCAGTTTGGTGGCCCTCATCCAGTCCGTTACCATGCTCAGACACTGATTCAGAGCAGCCATTGCCTCACCTAGGTTTGATGAAAAAGAGAGAGCGAGCTGAGTGCCATCTGGATATTGGTGGGGCCTCAGCCCATACCTCTGGATAACCTCTGCCAGCAATGTCATGCAGGTGTTAAATAGCACATGGGATACAACAGAATCCTGTAGTATGCCTTGGCATAATTGCCCTGGCACAGAGCATCAACCGCCTCAACTCCAGCTCCCGGAATCAGCCAGCTAAGTAGGAGCAGAACCACCGCGATGTGGTGCGTCCCACACTTAGCCCAGCCAGCCTCTCCAGAAGGACACCAGGGTCAGTGGTATCAAAAGCAAGCAGAATCAATGGAGCTGTGCTCCCCCTCTTTCTTGTGGCAAAAATCATCCCACAAGGACACCAAGGACATTTCCATTCCAAAATCAGGACTGAAGCCTGATTGAAATGGATCTAGCTAATCCATTTCATTAAAGAGAGTCTGGAGCTGTTCAGCCACCCCCAGGAAGGGGATGTTGGCCACTGGTCTATAGCTATTAATATCCATAGTTTTATGTATCACAGCAACATGCTGACTTTGCACCAGGGCTACGTATAGAGGTGTATATTATTATTTTTAAAGCATCCTTTATACTAATAGGAAAGAAAGTAATGCTGGGAGAAGCCAAAGTTGAGCTTAACTGAGCAAGTACTTTACTCTGAGTCTCCCTAGTTAAATATTACTTAAAATACTTACGTTTTAGATTGTGTGTACAAAACACTATGAACAATGCAATATATCTCAGTTTCACAGCCAGAATTAAAATAAGAGAGTGGGAAAAAGCATAAAAATTATATCCCAAAAGGAGACATTTACAAAGTGCCTTTTCTTGTCAAAGTGGTCCCCATGTAGGGGGGAAAACGGCATTTCACAGAATCTTCCCTTCTAGAGGAACTCTGAAAGGCCTAGGTCTGGCCACCCTACTTCACTGTGGCCATCCAATGTTGCTAAAGGTACCATCTGATGCAAATCTAGAGAGAGAGAATTCCTACAACTCTGAGCATTCCCCAGTCAGCATGTAGGACTTTTCTGTGCCATAACGTGTGGGATTGCACCAGATCAGGAAGGCAACAACCCCCTTGGTTCAGTAAAATTATCCAGCAGGTGTACCCTTAAGTCATGAATTTTCTGCCATTTCATGATCCTCACAGTTGCTGCCAGTGCTGTATGCAAGTGCTCTGGCTAGATGGGCATTCAATTCTGCATGTGAAAGAACAATACATTGGGGTATTTTGTAGACTTTTTTTTGTTCCTTTCATTTACATATATTGAAATTTATTTTTGGAAGAGGTGGCAACTGTAGCCACTTGAATAGTTTTTGCATGGATTGGGACTGGTGTTTATCCGAGATGCCTGTTATGTCAATTTACCCATCATGCTTTGCAGCAAGAACACCCCCCCATCACCCCCCACCCCCCCACCCACCTGCACTTTGCTGCCATTATGCCAGGTATTGGGCAGGAGAGACATGCATAGTCCTTTCCTGCTCCAGGCCTTGAAAGGAAGGAGTAGCGCAGTTCAAGCCTTCTGTTTATTATTTTCTCTGTGAATACAGCAGGGCCGGGGCAGTTTTATCCCGCGTCTTTGGCTGAGGTCTCTGCCTGGTCGGTGTTGCTGCTGAAATCCTCCTGATGAGGCTGCTCCTTGCGTTGGGTCACTTTGCTCAGAAACTTGCCTGACCCAGCCTGGCGGGAGGAGCAGCAGGTCATGGGCTGTGGTGTAGGGGGGGGAAGAAATGAGGAGCAATAAACAATTCCAAATCTCCCCCTCTGACTTCTGACACTTTTCCTTACTTGGCACAGAATGTGGCCATCATTATATCAAGGGAAACTCCTTGGAGGTGGGACCAGGAAGGTATGGATCAGGTCCGAAGACAGGATTTGGTGGCTGCCACCTCTCCCAGAGGTAGGGCAGGGAAGGGCAAGGGAAATGTCCTTGCTCTTTGACATATGCTTGTTAATTGAAAGGTATCCGTATTTAAAATGGTTCTGTCCTTCCCAAGCCCCCAACACACACTGCAGAAGTTTGCATGGCAAACTCTACTTGGCCATGCTAGTAAAAAGCCAGTGACAGAGGTGGCAGCCCCAAATGCTGCAAGCCTTTGAAAAGAAGTGATGCAGAACAGCCCTAGCCAGTCCTGTGCAGCCTCCAGATGGCTGGGAGTACAGAAGTTGTCATCCAGCACATCTGGAGGCTGCACTAGGTTGGGAAGGGCATGAGTGTTTCACACACCCGCACACCCACACACACACACTTTTTTTTATCAGCTGGCAAAAAAATACTACCTTTCCGGAGGAAATGCCATACCAGTTGAGTGGGGCTCATGAACGCGTGGCAAACCAACAGGTCCCGCTTCTTCTAGCATCTCTCCTCGCCAAGCTCACATGATGCCTTATGCCTGCTATGGCCAGTACCTGAATGGTACTGAGGTCCTCCTCAGATACAAGCGGGGAGAGTCCATCCAGGCCAGCTGAAGGGGACCGGCAGGTTGAGCGGCGACGGTGGGTCATGTAGGTGCACCCCATCTGGTCCTCAAGAAGCACGGTCTCCACCTGGTAGAGGAAGAAAGGAAAAGCCTGGGGATCTTCAGAAGACAACGCAGGGGCTGTTGGAAGAAAGACAGGCAATCCACCAACCTGCCTGCTCTGCCACCCAGGATCCATCCTTCCAGCAAAGCAAATCCTGAACGGGGGCTACTCAATGTTCTTGAGGTGTCAAGCTTTTATGGACGAGATGCATGAAGTATTATTCCCAGCTGGTAGGCTAGGGAGATAATGCATCTTGAGGCAAGAAATCCCAACTTCGAGTATAAGCTGAGCTAGTAGTAACTGAGCAAGAAAGGGATTTTGGGGTAATGGTGGACAATCTGATAAAAATGTCAGTCCAGTGTACAGCTGCTCTGAAAAAGGCAAACTTGCTAGGCATAGCAAATAGAAACTGCCAAGATCTTACTCCTCTTATAAAAATCTTTGGTATGACCATACCTAGAATATTGTGTTCCGATCTGGTCTCCTGACCTGAAAAAGGACATTATCGAGAGAGAGAGACAGCTACAGGCAATTTCCCAAATGCTAGTGGTATGAAGAAAAAGGGCTTCTAGGCCTGAAACGGTGGCTTCCTCTTATTTCAAATGAAACATAATTGCGGGGAACATACCTGCTTGTGGCGTGAGGGGTTTTGCCCCCAAATCTGCAGAGGTTGACTCTCCTCATCGGCTCCATCATCCTCCTGTGGTGGGCAGACAAGTGAAGGAGGGAATGAGTGGCACTGAGAGAACCTTCCACCTCACTTTTCCACAGCATCTATAATGTTCTGCAGGGCTTGGGCCTTGATGGGATGATGACACTTCCTCCTATAGGTACCCCCATGCCTTAGAGTTGTTGATGGACATCTTTCTTCTGGTGTCCTCCCTCATTTGGAGGCATGCAGAGAGAGAGAGAGTGACCTTTTTGGCAGTGGCCTCTCAACTCTGGAACAATCTTTCAAGGGAAGCTTGTTTGTCACCCACCTCATTCATTTTTCGGTGCCAGGCTAAGAGTTTTCGGTTTAGTGGGCTTTCAAACACTATTGTTGCCGTGTTTAAGCTCTCAATCCTATGCAGGTCTACTGGGCCGTGCTGGGAGTGTAGGACTTTTTCAGTGGAAACATACATAGGATTAAGCCCTACAGTTTTAGCCCCTGCACTATGGTTAGTTCCTATATTTGCATTAAATTTTATGTTGAGGGCATGTGCATAGTTTTCATGTTCTTATTGTATTTACTGTGATTTTATGGCATTATGTTTTAACGGCTATTGTACAACACCTGGAGTAATCTAGCTTATTAGGGGCTTAACCAATACATTGCATGACATCGCATAACTAAATGACAAATCTCAAGAATGCGTTGTGGTAGTTCCTGTTTACGTTTTACCCGGACCCAGTGTCCACATGCAGCACCACTGGCCTGGCTGCCACAGCCCAGTGCCAACAGCTACCCAGGGACCCTTTCAATTCTGCCCTCCACCACCCAAGGAATGCCATTTATAGTTTTCACCCTGCTGTGGAGTGATGCAATACCAGAGGCATTGTGGGAAGTGAAACAGCAGCTCCGACCCAGCAAGTGCTTGCTGTTGACCAGTACCAGCCTAAAAGAGAACCGGCTGCAGGGCCTGTTGCCACTTCAAATTTGCGGACAGTCCCGCCAGCCATCTTGTTTCTGAAAGCCTTGCTATGGCAGTTTGAATGGTCTTTTTTAACATACAGAGGACAGGCTTCTATTTTGAAGGGCCTTTGTTTGAAGGGCCTTCTAGTCCAATCTGGTTTGAAAATTAATAAAATGCCACAAGGAAGATCTGATGCTTGGAGCTGTCTACATACATTTAGCAGCTGGACAGCAGAATAACTTGTCTAAAGTGTCTAAACCCTTAAACATGTCACTTGGACAGCCCAGATTTATTCTGCTGTAGTTTAAATAATAGCAATTATTTCTAAATTTGCATCAAGATATACATTTGACACATTCAAATGGTAGGCAAGCAAGTGCTGGCTTTTGTCTTTGCCAATTCTCAGATGGCCATGAATGAGCCCCACTTATGGCCAATTTTGGACTAAGGACCACTGCAGCATGGAATGGCTTTTTCCCATTAGCCCCAGCCCACATGCGCCCTCCGGAGCTCATAGGGGAAAGGGGAAAACAAGGAAGGCCCAAACAGTTCATTTCCTGCAGTGGGAGAGAAGGGTCCAGCAGGGAAACTTCTGTCACATGTTGGGCGTAACTCCGCTTGTGGCTACTTGCCCGGTTACAAGGACAACCGGTGCTTGATCTTAGCCACGGCTCAACTAATTTACTCTAATGACGGCAGGAGAGCACGCAAATAAATGCCTCTCCCTCTCAGCCCGCTTTCAGTGTCATGACTCGGCCTGAAACAGTAATGCACCCGATCATGTCCAGAATGCCTCCCCGTCCCCAAAGGACTCACTATAACACCCCCCTCCCCTGTGCATCAGATATATAAGGGGGAGGTCCCAGGCCAAGCCTTCCAGGGGAGTTTGGACAGCATGTTTTGCTCACCGTTTCACTGACACAAAAGGAGGTAAAGTATGGGAGATCGTGAGGTCCCTGAAGGCCATTGTCTGCAATGTCTGGTCTGGTAAAGAAAGGTACACAGATGAGGGTTGGGGATGGATCTCATGGGCTGGCCCACAACGGCCTCCCACTTTCCTAACTAGCCTGTCCTACAAAGTCACTCACGGGCAGCTGAATTTGGAGCTCAGGCCGGGTTCGCGTCGAGCTAGAAATCCGGGCTTGCACTTGAGAACAGGGTGAAGCAGGGCTGCAACAGAGACAAAGGAGGGAGCAATTTGTAGGTTCTAGCCAAAGCTGAGAGCTCGGTGGGTGGGAGGGTGGGGGCTCTGGAAACAGAAGGGTCAATTGAAATATTGGTTGGGGCCAGAAGGACAACAATATTTCCTTTATCTAAAGTATTTTTACCCTGCTCAGTCAAAAGGCTTCTGGAACAGCTTATGTAAATCAATAAAATGAGGCAGTCCCTACCTGAAGGCATATGATCTAAAAAGCATGACACACAAGGAAAGCAGAATGGGGAGGGAAGAGGAAGAGGGGAAGAGAAGGGAGTAGAAATTGGATGCCACCACTTACCATTTTCTGCCCGTCGAATGACAGTGCAGAAGTCAGAATATGGTATGGGAGGCTCTGGCAGAAGCTGGAAGAGCCCCTGGTAGTCTGGCGGACTCAAGAATCCCAAAAGTCGCTCAGCTAACCCCCGTGCTGCAGTGTAGCACAGCCGGGCTTGGGCCAGTGACTCCTCCGCATGGAAGCAAGCCAGCTGAAGAAAAGGCAAGGGAGTGAGCTTGATTTTATGGATTTGAGCCCCCTGGAGAATTTCCCAGACCCTAGACATCAAGCATATCTGTTTAAACTTGCTATAAAATCTCTCAGTTTCATCCCATTCACCAGTAGTCCCTACCTTGGGCCCCAGATGTTGTTGGATGACAAGTCCCATTATCCTTGCCCATGCCGGCTGGGTTGTTGGAAGTTGTAGTCCAGGAATGTCTGGGGAACCCAGGTCATCTGGAATCTACTATCCCAATTTCATTTACTTAGTCAGTCAGTCACTCTGTGTGTGTCTTTCATACATCAAAGTCACGACAATGTTGTTCTTTCTTTTTCTTTAGAAAATAGCAAAGTTGCAAAAGAGCACTAACTTATAAAACATCCCTGCACTAAAAAAGGACATTTGCCTGGGACCAAGAAAGCATTAGAGTTTGCGCAAGGCAAGTTTCTCTGGCTTGGCTGCTCAGTTTTTCCAAACTGGAGGGGCCACAGCTAAGCAGGCCCTTTCACTGGCCACCTGACCTTGGACAGGGAGGAAGTCAAAGCGCAAAGGGCCTGGGCAGGCCAGGGACAAGGCAGTTTGCTGCCTGAAGCTAATGTCAAAATGGTGCTTCTCCCCTACGAGTATTTCCCATTCCATGCATAGAAGCAAACCGACCGGCAGTGGACCGGCGCTTCCATGCTGGTGGCAGGACAGGCTGCTTCAGCGCACCGGAGGCACGAGGAAATCCAGAGGCTGTGGGGCAGCTGGTGGGCAGTGCTGCTGCAAATCTCGAGCGCATGCACCCCCCGTTTGCTACCATTATGTGCGAACAGCCCCCTCGTGTTTGTCATCAGGGTTCTGCTATTTCTGCCTGCCTTGCAAACCCCTGCGCCATACATAGAAGCTTTAGAAGGGAGCTATGGCATTTCGGGGGTATCTGAGTGTTCAAAAGCATTTATGTTGTTTCCATGACAGTTGAGGGGGTTTCAAGGAAAGTCTTCTTCTATTTTTTTCTTTCCTGATCATTATTATTCGTTTTCTTTCTACACTGACCAATAACCAAAGCTTTTTAGGCAACATACAGCAATTCTTAGAATACAGTATAAGATAGTAACAATTAAACGTAATAAAAATCACTACAGAAATTTAAAATCTGAATTTAAACAACTTGGATAACTAAGAGAGGTTAATACATCTAAATCTGTTAAAATGGCTGACATTGCCCCTGTGTGCTATTTCAAGCTGCTGGCACTGAGGAGTCTTAACCTGGTGCCAAAGGAATATAAGAATTGGTACCCAGTGGGCTCAGCAGAAAGCCTGTTCCATAATTGGGCACCGCCACTGAGCAGGGTCCTCTTCCGTGTTGCCACCAAGCAAGCCTCCCTTCAAGGTGGTGGAGGAAGGTCGCATGTCGAGCGTAGCGTCCGGGCAGGCTGCAGCTGGGAAAGTGTTTTATTACATGCTGTGGTCCTGAGCTGCAAAAAAGCTAGGAAAAAAGCTAGGGTTCTGCGGGTGCCCTTTTCTAGCTCAGGGCACGCGGCCTGGCAGGAGGCAGGCCACCTTCTGCTGCCTGGGGTCTCTGATATTATTAATTAATTAATGTGAGTTGCTGCTACTGCTGCTGGATATTTTTAACTGGCCTATAGAGATATCTTGCTCTCTATAGGGGTGTGTGTGTTTGTGTATATATGTCTCAGCTAGTTTTATATATCAGCAAGATATCTCTATAGGCCAGATTTGGGCTTCACTATTCAATGGGCAATATATGCAACCTGCCACCCTCTGTCAAAATTTTTGGCAGCAAAAAGTCAGCAGCAACTCTCTTATTGTCATCACTAAAGCTGCTGCTGCTGCTGGCAGCCATAGAATTCTAGGACAGATAACAGGTAATTGAGCCATTTCATTTAATTTAACATTGTTATCATACTCGTTAATGGACTGTTATTTTTTTCTTTTCTTAATGTTATGTCTAGTTTGATCTTCTTTTCTGTTGACACCCTTCATTTTTCTCCTTTCTGTGTTTAGTTTAATATATGGGCAAAAGCCTGTTGCCTGCAAAGCAGTAAACTAAACGGAACTGAACTGAATTAATAGTAGCAAAAATATTGCTGAAAATTGATAGCAAATCAGCTTTTTCTTCCTTTGGCCATTGGCACCCTGAATAATTTTGGGGTAAGTGGATTGAGATCAGCCCCGGGACCTCCCAAAAGTTGCTCACTTACATTTTTACTTACAGTCTGAGAGGCTACAGCTCAGCAGAGTCAAATTGACTACCTTTGCAAAAAGCTATGGTACACTTTCCCATCCTAGCCCCTTCAGATATATTGGACGGCAGCTCCTATCTTTCCCAGCCAGCATGATCAACGGTCAGTACCTTTGAGAGAGGTCAGAGTTTTGGAGTGAGACTTGGGAGAGTCTGGTTCTTGTTTCCACTCATCTGTGTAGTTTTCTGGGTGACTTTGGGACAGGACTGACTCTTAGCCTAACCTACCTCACAGGGCTGTTGTAAAGATAAAATAGAGAGGACTGTGGAAGTTGGGTTGGGTTCTTTTGGAGAGGGCAAAAGACAGGATAGTACTGTAATAATAACCATAAAAAATGAGTACAGTCTGGAGGAGCCAGGTCGGGGAAGGCTGGCCACAGAAAGCATCAAATCCTTGCTTGCACCTCAAGTTCCATGCGTGCCCTGAGACACTGTCCTCCATTTCTGAGAAAATAGTTGTCTCCTATTTGCTTTCGTCGAAACCACTGAATACGAACTGACTGGGGCTCTGTGTCCAGTTGGGAGATACCTGAGCAGACTTTTGGGCTTCAACAGAAGCCTGGACCATTTTGGCCGTGCCAGCAACAGTGTTCACCAAGAACTCGGCCATAGCTTCTGATATTCTTGGTGAGAAACCTGCTGGAGCAACCTTATCAGTCTGAGGATTGTCCTTTTGAGATTCAGGGCTGTCTTCCATGTTGGACCTGAGAGAGAGGGAGAGAGAGCGGGGGAGGGAGGGATCAGTTGAAGGATGGTGGAATGGAAAGTTAAGCAGCAATTGCACCTGGCCAAAGGGCTGGACTTTCCTGCAATGGTGTTGACAGGCCAGGACTTTGGGGGTCCAGTTAGCAGAACAAGCAGGAGAACACCAAAACACAAGCAGGAGGGAACATGGAGCCCATGACTCTTCAGATGTTGTTGGATTCTAACCCCCATCAGCCCCAACCAACATTGTCAGTAGTCAAGGATGGTGATTATGTAATTCAGCAGCAACAACAGTACGTCAAGTTGCCCACCTCTTGTCTATTGAGCACTGATGTCCATAAGACCTTTACATCCTGAGTCTAAAACTACAGACAGAACTGCTCTCCTGCATTGACCCGGATGTTTTGGGCCTCGGAACTTGAGATGTTTATATGAAGCATCAAGTGGAGAAGCTTTCCACCTACTGGCTTGGACCAGATGGAGTAGAAGGTGCTTCTGAGCATTCACAGATGGCCCTTTTTCTTCACTGAATCGCCAGGGACACAAACTTAGCCACCATAACTCACATAGTGCTTGGATGGTTGACTGATATGCAGCCATCATAGCCTCCTTACTGAGCTCTCCTTAGGGATGCCCTTTGCAAAAGCCCCTCACCTTCTCAGACTAGCAAATATATGAATATGTTGTGGAACCCCTTTCTCCTTTTTTCACCTGAGCCAAATTTGTTAATCTTTAAACACCAGTCAGAGATTATCTTATTTTCCCAAGATTTTAAAAATAGCTTTTAATAATGTCTTCTCACTATAAAAATCAAAACAGGAACATAATACTTAAATGGGGTAAATAAATATCCAAGGCAAACAGATCAAGTGTATCTTCATTTCCAGCACTCTCCTGACATGAAAATGAACGTAGAAGTAGCATATAATGGCATTAGACAATGAGAGGTTTGCCAAATGCTCCTGGGCCTGAAGCAAGTTCCTAGTCCTCATAATTATAAAGGAGGAATTGGGAGTGCGAGGCAAAGGAAGTCAGAAAATTGAGTGAAGGCCCCCAGACTGAATCGGCTGTCCACTGTCCAGGGCTTTAATACCCTGACCAACAGAAGCAGAACTAACACAATAGCTTTATTGGCATAATGTTAACAGATTGCAAATGTATGGCTTTTTTGGTGCAATTTGTGCTTTACAGTGCACACTACTTGCAGCATTCTTCAGAGTTCACACAGCCAGTGCACTAAATGGATTTAAGATGTGAAGTGTGCATCCCTTTTTGCTGTCTTGCCACATGGAAAACAGCAAAAACATTTACTTGTAGATGTGGTAAGAGGCACTCTCCTGTACATTTGCCATCTGCATCAGTTGTTCCAGAAGAGGGCTTGGTAGTGCTAAACACCATGTGTTTCAAAACCCTCTGACACAACAGCAAGCTTCCCCTAGCCCAGGGGTGAGCAGGAGACAGATCTCCAGCTGGGTTGGACTTCAACTCCCAGAAGCCCCTGCCAGTGGACCACTGCTCAGGAAGGATGCAACTGGGTTTCCAACCCTTTGGACGTAGTGCAACCTGAGACTGATTGCACCATGAGCCAGAACTGTACGTTTTGCTGGCGTACGAGGCATCAGCAGACCCAGCTGTAGTCATCTTGCTGCTCAAGTAGGAAAGGTAGCTGCCACCACCAGGATCCACCCTCACCCCCCTACATAAGCTGCTATCCCCTCCTAAGGGTGGCAGGAGGAAAGAGACTATGCAGAACTGCCACCTGTGGGCATGGCAAGGCCCAAAATGGAGGTGCCTGTACTTTAACCTACAGCAGGGACCCTTAGTGCTACCAAATATATAAAAGCACTGCTCCAATTTAAACAAACCACAAACCAGCTTTCTTCCAAGCCGGACTGGAGTATAACTGCCCTCAGTTCCTGCTAGCAAGCCCATACTGGCTAGAGGTGATAGGAGCTGTAATCCAACACATGAAGCTTTTGGAAGAAGTGGCTATAAACAATTAGGCTGCTGATTGGCAAGTTGTCAAAGTCCTACTTTAAAGGACAATTTGGTCCACAGTCAATGCAAAGTCAGGACTTCAGCAATTACACAAATCCGATCATCTTGAAACATGGCAAGTGAGAATGCTGGGGAATGTTTCTGGCATAAAGATTTCACATCCTCTCCCATCTGAGATGGGAGACAAGCCCCCTTTGGCTACCTTGAATACAAACCATCACCCCTTTCTCTATCAAACCTCCTGGTGTGGGAGGAAGGATGCAACCAAGATGCTCCTTTGCTTGGTACACAGCTGCTGGGGATGCAGTTGCCATGGGAATGCTTCCACAGCTCAGTTGCTAGGTGATGGAATTCCTTGCAATGTAAGAAGGTTGGATGTTTGCAAGCCACACAACAGGCTAGACCTAGAGCCAGTCTCTGACTGTGGGTGTGAAGTCAAAGAAAAAGTGGTGTCGTGGAAGGAAGAAAGTAGCCACGAAGGACAGCTTAGCTGTGTACAGCTCCTAACCAGCCCTCACTGCCCCCCCATGTAATATCTGATGGTTGAAAATATGCATTTAAATATGAAGTCACCTGAATTGAAGGTCTTCCAGTACCAAAAATTCTTCCTTCCAGCAATACTTCATTGAAGTAGCTCAAGTACTGTAACTGCTCGCTCAACAGGAGGTATATACACAAAACTACTTAAACTAGATTAATTCAGTTGAGTGCAAGCAGTTGCTACACTCCTGCCTCTAAGTACACATTTTTCCTTCATGTGGTTTAGGATTGCCTTTCCACAAAAGAGTGCCCTGAATGAGAAAACAAAACAGACCTTTTACCTGTCTGTGTATATAGAGGGGCAATTGACACATTGGAGGAGTAATTTTGATAAACGAACTTTAGGGTCCTGTCCCACACAAGCTTGACCCTTGCCCTCTCCAAGCCCAAAGAGACAAAATACTTTTGGTTTTTAAATAGTCAACATTTTTATTAAAAGGTCTCACCCCACCCAACCACTCCCACTGGTAACCCTCTAGAGAGCAACCAATTCCATCTTTGCATTCTTTCAATTTTTGCTCTCCCGAGTAAGATTCAAGCTTCCCCACCCCCATCCCTGTTGTGTTTCCGTTTCTTAAAAAAAAGTGTTTTTTTTCCTAATACATTCCATAGGACACATATGTCTAAGTTTCCCCCCAACATTTTTTCTTCATATATAAAAAAAGACATACACACATACATACACACACTCACATTAGTTTTTAATCACCCACACAGAGGGAGACAGGGAAAAAACTGGGAAGGGGGCAGGGAAAGAAGGGAAACGTAAACAAAAATAAAGACAGGAAGAGGTAAACTGTACATGGGGGAAGTTATGGCACCAAAAAAACAGAAAAAAAGATTCTTTTAAGAAACAAAAGGATTAATTATTATAATACATCAAGCCCCTCCAGCCCCGTCCCTCCCCATACCCCCATTTCCCAATTCCAGGCAGGCAGAAATCACTAACTGAACATATCTTGAAGTAACAAACAATCCCGTTCTCTTTCCCCCTCCCACCCCTCCTTGTTTAAAATGGCGGCTTTAGTCAATTGGAAAATTAAGATGAGAAATCTGGAAGAGGGTTCTGGGAGAACTGTTTCCTCAGAAGTCCTAGTTTCAAGGAGGCCATTTTTCAGTTGAGGCCGAACTAGCGCCCATGCATGTGTGACTACAGGAAGGACCGAGGTAGGGAGTGTTTTCTGGATGAGGGAAGAAGAGATTTGCTTTACTGTTGTGCAATGGAAAAACAATTCTTTCTAGGTTCCCTGCCCCAAAATGCTTAAGTCTAGTATATTTCAATGCCTTCCAATGGATAAAGGAAGAAAACACATTTCCCTCCCACGGGAGGAAAATCTTGTTTAAAGATCTTCTTTCATCACAGACTACTGGTGAGAATTCTCAGAAGCAGTTTTGCCTGCCTGCCCTCCTTTACATAAAGTATGTCCCCTTTAGACTCTCAGGCCCCATCCTATCAGGCTTTCCTCATCAGTGAGACATGGATTCCAGAGTCCATGTTCCACCATATGAGGTAAACAAAGCTTCTATTGCTCACTAGGACTGTGAGGTGGAATCTTTATTCCATGTTTTTTTACCTTTTTTCAGGATGGCTAAATATTTTATCCTGCATGCCAGTTTCAAAAGGAAGGAAAGTCTGGATTGATCCTGCACCCCCACACTTTCATCTTCCTGGAAAATGGTGGTTCTTTGCAGAGTTGACGCATATCCTTCCATCTATACTGACTGACCTTAGGCCTACTTGACACATACAACAGATGGGGTTGGTAGAGCCCTTTCTAAATTGCCCCCCCCACCCCCAGATTGCAGGTCGACTTGGGTAAATGCTTCCATGGGGAAAACAGCTTTATGCATACATGAATAGTGTATATGGAGAAGGCCTGATCAGAGCTTGTCACCCTGACATCCAGTTTCCTTATGCACAGGGCATTTTAAATCTGCATTTAACCATAGGATTTGTCTTGCAATCCAAAATAGATGAGAGAAGCAAGCAGCATTACCCCCTCATCTGTTGTGTGTAAAACTGGTATCTTTCAATGTGTGGTGGAAACATTTCTGCATCAACTGGAAAATAAATCTCTAAAGGCTAACTTCTCGCAACCAAGTTTTATAGATGTTTTCAACATATTCTCCTCACCCACCTCCACACACTAACCCTCCTCTTAAAAATTGTGCATTTGGCCCCAGCGCTGAATGAACATGCACCCATGTTTCCTCTTAATCCAAACCAAGAGTGTTTCAAGAAACCCTCCTTCCCAGATTTCCCCAACTTGAAGTCCTGTACATGTGCTGGACTATAGTGCCCATAATCCTGAGCTAGTATAGCCATTGGTTTCCAAGTCTCCAGTTGAGGGAAGAGAGAAGGGTTTCAAAAGTACCCTTGCTCGCAAGTTTGTCTTTTCTCATGACAGAAACTTTGAGCTTCTCAAGACAGAAACATTGAGCTGAAACTCATAATTTTATCTTGGATTTGTTTCCTCTTTGGGTAAAAACACTGTGTCACGCTTCAGTGAACAGTGCAGAAGAGGAAAAAGACAAAAACGTGATTTGGAGCATGGAAAAGGCCATGCTTCTCCTTTAACTGACAGCAGCTCACTTCAGAATCGCCCTCCAAACTGGGGAGAGGCAACACATCGGCCTCAGGGACTGGCCTCCACTAGCAGGGCGGCCTATTTGGGCTTGACCCAGGTAAGTGCCTTCTGGCAGAAAACCAGTTTGATCTTCAAGGGTAGAAAAGTTGTCTGATGAAGGGGCAACTGGCCCTTGAACTAACTGACAGACAGACCCTGATCCCAAGCTCTGGGTAGCCCGCCTTGGGGTATGATCGCACTGGGCAGTCGTGAACCAAGAACATTCTCCAGGAGTGCGTGTTGGCAGGGGAGTGGCGGGGGGACAGGACTGGATGGGACGAGAAAGGGCGGTGGGATGAAGTTGTTCTGTATGGGAGAGCTCAGAGCCCAGTATTGTCCTTAGCTCCACTTGGGCATTCAGCAAATATGAAGCCAGCTGGGGCTGCACATCTGCAAAGACACAACTGGATGGGGAGCAAAGCGGAGAACAAACTGGGTGATGGCAGGGATAAGGGGCGATGTTAGGGCAGTCTTGGAGGAGAGGAGGTGGGTTTGCGGGGAGGAACCAAGCCAGGGTGGGGGCGATGCACAAGCCAGCGCCCTTAGCCACAGAGGAAGTCTGACCTTCCAGAAGCTAGGCCTGGGAAGAAAATGTAGTGCTTAGCACTGGGAAGTGCAAGTGACAAGAACGGCAAGGCGGTTTTCCCATATGTGGGGGCGGGGGGGAGAGTGTAACCCCTGTGGGTAAGGGGTGGCCATGAACAGAAAGATCCCTGGGCTGGCATGGGCCTTGATCTGCGTCTCAAAAACAGACATACGGGTGGGGGGCGGTGGCAGTGGTGCAGGGCACTGTTTGAATTCTACATTCTGATTCGTAACAGGAATGTGAGGGTTGGTTCAAGAACCGTTGTGTTTCTCCTCCATCACGTGGGGCCAGGACTGGAGTTGGCCACCTTGCTGAGAAATGGGGCGATGCAGCTACGAGCCCAGAGCAGCATGCAGTGGACCCTTCCCACTCCATCCAGAGACCATGGAAGGTAAGGAAGGTTCTGGAAGCAGGGAATGATCCAGCAGCAGATTGAATTCTGTGATCTCTTTGAGTCGACAGATTTGGGCAGGGTCAAAAGCCAATGTCCATGCCCGAGAGAGGACGCAAAGTTCTTCACTGCCGATCTGTGCATGCACAGGTTGAGCCACTGCCAGTGGCGATCCATGCCCATTCATTTAATTGACTGACCTTACTACCTGAACCAATTTAAGGAACCATGACGCAGGAGAGAAAGAGCAGAGTTCTGGCCGCAGCAGCTCTGCTCAAGCCATGGGTGCACAATCACAATTTCTGGATTTGAAGCAACAGGGGATCTTTTGATTTCCTTGCTTTTAAAATCCCTTCCCAAGAGTGGGACTGGGGATACTCGGCCACACCCTGAAGAGACAATTTTGCCTCTGCTGCTGGGGCACCGTTCTCTGTCTCTCTCCACCTACAGGTCGAGGCAGCGCTGGGAGAGCGAATGGCAACAATCAGGGGTGCAAGAACTGATTGCCAAGGTCATGTCCACAGCTCCGGTGTCTCTATCCGTTTGGTGGGGGAAAGGAAAGCGCACGGTGAGGAGGCGCCAGCCATGCTCCAAGGGTGAGAATTCAACCTTCCACCTCTCAGTCCAGTCTTCTGCGTCGCCACGCTTGCGAGAGGGTGGCCACCCGAGGGCCACCACTGCTGATGACCGAGGAGTCCCCCACTGTGGTTCAGGTTCGCAGCACCTCCCACTTCTAGCTCGCTGAGCCCCAGCAAACATGCCCCGCTTCCCTCCCCTTTCCGCCAGCCAATCCCCAGCCTCCCTCTGGCAAAGTCTCCCTGTCTTCTCCCAGTCGCCTCACGAGTAAGAAAAGTGTGACCCGTTGAGGATGTGAGAGGTGACACTGGCGGAGCGGCTGATACCCTGGTCCGACTGGCCGCCCGAAGCCGTGCGCCGCAGCGGCTGGGGGCTGTTCCTCAGCATGACTACGTTGGAGCGGCCGCCGGGGGCTGAGGAGGAGGAGGAGGAGGAGGGAGAGGAGGACGGGGGGTGGAGCCAAGCGGAGGGGGGTGGGGCTAGCATGGGAGGCTGCCTCCAGGCATGAGGGGCGCCAGCCGTGTTCTGGACACCGTGGCTCCAGTGGGAGCCACTGCGGGGAACAGGGCGGGAGGGCCACGGCTGAGGGGGGGCAGTATAGCCTTGGTTGAAGGCTTCAGCTGGGATGCCCGTGAGCGCCATGTTGCTGAACCCCAGGCGCATGCTCTCAGAGTCGAAGGCCTCGATTTCTCGGGCCTGGCGCTCCAGGAGGCTCCGGATGCGATCAGAACGCTCATTCTGCAAGGCCAGCATCTCCTCCTCGATCTGGGGAAGGAAAGAGACAGCATTTAAACAAAGAGGAGGAGGAGGCAGGGCCGGCTCCGAGAGGCAGGAATCCATAAACGCGCTTGCCTTGGGTGCCCCAGCAAGCGCCCCGCAAGCTATGCCAAGGACGGCCTTCCCACAGGAGCGAGGGAGCCAGTGGAGGCTGTGCCCAGGGAGGTGTCCCACTTTGCTATGGTTTCGAGCCACTGGCACCGGGGGTAAATGTTCAAAGGCAGGAGGGAAGCAGATCTTATCACTGCTGAATTGGAGCTGGCAGGAATTCTAGACTAAAAAAAGTTCTGTTTAGTTGAGCTTCAGTTGCTCTATTCAGTTCCTCACAGTACAGATTAGTAATTTGCTGCCTTAGAAATGAAAGCAAGGAAGGAAGGCGAAGAGGAAAAAGTTCCTCTTCCTTTCTTTGACAGGAGATCTAACTCAGGTCTAGTGTATCAAAAACTCTTGTACAGAGCAAGTATTTTGGGAACAGTTATTTGGATTTAAAAAAAAAACACTGTTAGAAATGCAAAGGTGGCAGTAGAGCTGAAAGAAGAGAGCTTTTCCGGAGCAAATGCTTGGTGGAGGTGCTCCGATATGATGTGTGCATGGATGCTTACTCAGAAGTAAGCCCATCACATTGGATGGAGCTTGTTTCCAGGGAAGCCTGAATAGGAAAGCACTCTTAGAAGCCTGCAGTAGGATGAGTCAAAGTGTGCGGTCAGAAACAGGTGAGATTTAGGAAGTGTTTGAAACTGAATGCAGCATTTTAAAAAAATGCACATCAACATCATTGTGGTATCATGGTGGGACTGGATTTCCTTTCTGGCTAGTAGATAATAGTAGGCCAGAAATAAGCCAGCTAGACTTTGTGAACCCTACACAAAGGCCAAAAAGCAACAGGACCTAAACTTGGTGTGCACAAGCTTTATCTCAAAACATTTCAATAAAAAGTTAATTTCAAATAAACATTGGTTGCAAAAAAAAATCCACATCTGAAGACTCATAGCAATGACCCAAACTGGCCTTAAAACAGAGGTTGTAAGATTGGCTATTATATATTATATATACTGGGGTGGATAAAAAGGCAGATCTCTAGATGGTTAGGATTTCAACTCTCAGCAGCATGGCCAGCAGTCAGGGAAAACAGGCCATTCCTAGCCATGTGGAGGGCTGGTTGGGGAAGGCTGGTTGACAGCTACCTGGTGAGTTTACAGGTGTTCTGAGATTAGGAACAGGGATCTTCTGGCCCAGAGCTAAAAACAAAAGAACAACCTCCCAGGAAGTCCCTTAGGAACACCTGGTGTGGATCGCACCGGAACCACCTTTCTCTGGAGTGGGGAGGGGGAAGCAACCATGCAAATAAAGTATTTGCATTTTAAGTGCATACATAAGGCACAGACTTTGGGATCCAGGATTAAAACAAACAAAAGTTCAGCATATGGATTCTGAAGACGAGAGGAAATGAGTGTTTCTGCCCTCTAGCTGGCAGGAAGCTTGTGGGTCTGAGCAGCCTGTCAGTGTCAAGACCCACAGACTTTCCAGGGGAAGACGAGGGTGCGAGATACATACTCTCTGCTCCAGGAGTGCCCGGCGGATGGAGACCCGCTGCTCAAGTTCCTTGATCTCGCGTTCATGTTGTGCCTCAGTGTGGATCTTGATCTTGCTCTGATAGGCGTTCAGCAACTCCAGCTCCTGCTGGAGCTGCATCCGCAGGACCTGGTACTCAGCCTCCTGGGTCTCGTCAAGCCGCAGCTACGAAGGGACAATCATGGAGATAAGGAACAGGACAGCACCACAGAATGAGCCAAGGCGAAGGCAGCTGCTTTTAAGGGCTCAGAAAGAGAGAGCAAGAGCACACTGTTCACCTAGCATTGCTGTTGCTTCTGGAAAAGGACTCAGATCTATATGGCTTTGCTCCTCAGCAGTAGGAAAACCCGCACTGCTCCCCCTGTTGCAATGGGGCAGTCTCAATGGCTCCAGGGAGATTATGCCCCGAAAGGGACAAGGCTCGTCTCCCAGGGATCCCTGGTTAGCAATAAATCTAATGTAAAAAAATTACACAACAGGAAGAAACTGAGTAGGTGAAGAAGCTCCTCCCGCAAGGCAAGAAGCAAAGGCACCTGGGAAATTTCTGCCTATCCTGTGTAAAAAAGCATGCAAGGATTTCTGGAGGGAAAACAGGGTTGGGGAAAGTGTCTGAATCAGCATTAAAGGGCAGATGGCATGCTGAGACTTGATAGGTGGGTCTTAAGCCATCAGAACACACAGCCTTCTCCAACAAATTTCATTCCCAATGTGTTGGGCTTCCATAAGCCCCTAGATCTCCCAGATACCAACTCCCATTGCACCTATGGTGACTGGGGATGATGGGAGTAGTATTCCATCAAATCTGGAGGGCACCAGGTTAGGGAGGACTGACCCGGGTAGCCTTGGGCAAGTTTGCCTCCATCAGTCTTCAGGAAGTCAAAACAACAGCGACCAACCTCAGTGGGATGCCCCATCAGTATAGCAGATGCGGCACTACCTGGCCAGGTAATCCCACCGGACAGACACAGGAGTTCAACAATTGGTCTTCCTACAGAACTCTGGGGATTTTTGTGGGGAGGAGAAGGCAAGTTCTCTGGCACATTTTCACCATCCTCACTAAAATCATTTTTCCAGTGACTCTTGGGGTGAGGGGCAGAATAGGGAGGTAAGAGAGAATAAAGTGCTAAAAAACCAATGAAATGTCTTAGTGAAGACCAGATCTCATGCTACCACTTACAGGGGCTGTATGAATCCTGCACCTTTTACAAAAGTGGGTGGATTGAACAAGATTGTTCCTTCTGTATCATACTTCTTTCAACTAGAAGTTTTGGGGAGAAAGGGAGGGCAGGCCCAGGAAGGGAGAAAGCTCCGGAAGAATGTTTCCGGCCTGAACATCAGAAGGCAGGCAGAGAATACTGTCCTTTCACTGGTGGAGAAATGGACCAATTCCCACTGGGGGAGGGCAGAGTGGGGTACCTACGGCCTGGGTGGAGAGCATTTCATTGATGCTGTGGTCGTACTGCTCAGCCAGGATGGCCAGCTTGCGGGTCTGCTCATCCTTCAAGCGCTTGAGGATTCCCTTGTGCTCACTCTTCGGGGTGGTCTCCAAGAGGTGGTTGCGAAGGGCCTTGTATTGCCGCGTCTGGATCTTGCATGTGTCCTGGAACTGCTTTTTAATTTGCAGTTCCTTGGACTGGGATAGCAAGAAAAAGGAGGGGACAAAAAAGGATGACAAGAAAAAGAAAAATAGGACAGCCCAAGTGACCAGATGAGGGAAGGGGAAAGTAGTAATAAATAAATAAATAAATAAATAAATAATAAATAAATAAATAAATAAATAAATAAATAAATAAAAGGACAAATGTTCCAAAAAGAAAAAACAAAAGGGCAAGGGAGGAGGAGGAGGAGGAGGAGGAGGAGGAGGAGGAGGAGGAGGGAAGAGAGAGAGGGAGAGAGACAGGAGCATGTGTTAGACAAATAACTCCCACCAGCAGGGTTTTGGTGGGGAGACCCTGTAATTCACTGAACCATTGTACCGTCCCCTTTTAAGTCAAAGCCACCTTAATATGTTATGTTTTCTACACAGAGAAGCACTTTCACAACTCCATGGCTGCTGCCTCCAGTTCCAACAAAGAACCAGACCGTGGTCCAATAGCAGAGTGCCTGCATTGTATGCAAATGGTTCCAGGGTTGATCCTGGTCATTGCCAATCCAAGGGTCTCCTGCAGCAGGGCCACAGTCTGTGAATGACTCCCCTCTGCCCAAGACCCTTGGGAGTCAATGCCAGGTGAAAGTAACAGGAGCGTATTGGGATGGGTGGACCGAGGGCTGATTGGTATAAAGCAGCTTCATATTTTTCATCATGGAAGGAAAGCTGAATACCAATGTAATAGAAATGATGATGATGACGACAACGAAGCAGCCTGGTGGCAATGTGTTGATTTTTTTTTCCAAAATAGGGCTGCATTACAAAGTGAGAAGGGGTTGAAAGGCCAGGTGAAGAGCTCTTCAAATAAGGTGCAAAGTGAGTGTCTATGGGATGGTGATGAATAGTGTGCCACTGATGCACAGGCTTAAACCAGAAATTCCTGATCAATCTTGGGACCGACCCCTCAGTGTCCTTTCATGCAGAAACCCACTCCTGCTTTCATCTCAGACATTTTGCAGCGGCCTAATTTGCTGCTGGTGATGTTGCTAACCTTTTTAGTTGTTAGCCAATTGGGAAGCAGAAAACCCTTGCCCATCTGTTGCAAACCACCCCAAGATCCACCAATAGAAGCCATTCTGTCATCTGCCCACTGCTAAGCTAGGCAAAAATCCACCTGAACCCCATCCTCTTCCCTGCCCTTCTTTTCGAGTTCTCCCTTTATGTGCTTTGGGCAATGGTGCCTCGATTCGAGCCCCGGAGGCTACAACCAGGATGGGAGAACCATTCAGCACAGACCGATGCAGCTTACTCAGAGAAGAGTGGGCAGAATGCCTCACTCCTAAGCCTAGAACAAGCTGAGGGAGAGTGGGCATGCGTGCGTGTACACATTCACTCCAGATCTAACCTCTGGTCCGTTCCTGTACTAAAAAGGCACAGATTCCATCTATACAAGATGGTGAGCTCCCAGGTCAGAAATGTAAATGTTCAGTTGAACAGGGCATTTATTTGCAGGGGGAGCAAATTGTACTAAAGAAGTGTCATGTGACACACTCTCATCACCTACTTCCATCATCATTATGATTATGATTATGATTATTACATTTCTATGCCGCCCCTTGCCGAAGCCTCGGGGCGGCTTACATCACCTCTGCCATTCATTGCACTGCCTATTCAACTCTGCTGTAGACCAGGGAACCCTCTTTGCTGTCACTGTTCCTCCGAAGCTCTCCGCAAGGCACCTCGTGATGCCAGCATGTATGCTCAAGCTCAGTGAGAGGGACCTCTCACAGAACCCTTTTTAAAGGTGACACTTAACTGCCTTCTCCTTATATAAACAGAATCCAGGCTCCTTAAGGAGCACATCAGCAAAGAAAGGGGCAGGAGTGGTGGTATGTGTGGGCTACCCCCAAACACTTCCACAAAAGGATTTCAAATACAAATGCTTCCATTCGTATCACCAGTTCCAAGAAGGCCTAGTCTAGGAAAAACAGAACGAGTTCCAACTGCTGTGACATCTCCTGGTTAGGCTCTAGGTGGGTCTACAAAAGTACAATAAAAATATTTCAGGAATAGATGGACAGTAGAGGAGCAGAAGATGGTAGGAGATTCTTGGGCCTTGGGGTGCGGGGACTCAGCTCCACACCTGGGTTGTCAGGTGTACTATTCTGATGGTCAGAGAGGAATGCTGAGACATGCTGAGATTATACAGAGGAAGTTGTCTGCACTGAGACCAGATTCTGCTGGAGGACCTCTGTACCAGGCAGGCCTAAAGGCATTCAAACAAACTTCTTGGCCTTTGTCATGGCTGGCTTCTGGGAAACCCCAGAAAGTCTGGGAGATGAGCTTTGGGAAGAAAAAGTGGTAGGAATCCACCTGGCTGGCAACTGTCACAAAATTGATACTGGCCTGTGCCCAAGTCAGAACCCACAAGTGCAATTATTCTGTGCATCTTCAGTACGCAAAGGCAAGTTGGTGCTGGAGGCATAAATGTCAAATGCTACATGTCATTCCCATTTAGGGCACAACCCACCTGGAACAGCTGGTCAGTATGAGACGAGCAAGAAGCGCCTAACATTCATTCCAATATGGTTTGCATAAGATAATTTCCCAGTGGACTGTGCCCCAGAGGTCCAAGCTGTTTCCCACACCAATGCTTTTTATGGCATCCAAAAGCCGCTTGTCCAAGGCAATTGCCTCTCCAAAGTGAATCTTTTCATAACTACAATTTTATGTTGTCAACCCTTTGGTGAATGCTGTCCAAATGTCCCCTTAAGGCTTATACAACTGCTCAGACTTGGCTTGTTTATTTTAAATAATTGTATGAACTCTCTTCATTCAAGGTGGTGGGCATGTTATGGGGCTTCTCAAAGCAAATGTACAGCTACATTGACAGTGGGATGTGGGGAGACAAACACTTAATTCTGCTATTTAGGATTTGAAAAATATACTAGCCATTGTAACACTAGGATATATGATTTGGGGGAGAAGAAATGTAGGTGTATTGGGGTATAGAGGGTGTGAAAACAGACTCGTAGCCCAGCTCCTAAGTTTAAAGTGCCCCATTTTATTAAAAATATCAGAAAAGAATTAAATCAAACTCAATTGAATTGTGAATTGTGGTGCAGAATTTTTTTTTTATTAATTTCCTTCAAAATTTCACATGCATCCACAATGGGGAAGGGAGAAATAAATAACCACAAATCAGCACCTCCCCCACACACAAAATGGGAGAAATAAATTAAAAATACTTAACAAAGAAATTTAAAAAAATCAAGAGCATAGGGAAAAATCACAACTCAAACACTCACACACAAAAATGGGAAGAAATTCAAATACACTATTAAAATGGACAAAACAGAACTTGAATTAATGTAAGTTTGGCCAAAAAAGGTAGAGGAATGCTAAAAACAAATAAATCTATGGATAAAGAAAAACTGGAATAAAAGACCACAGGTGAATCAAAAAAGGGAAATAGAAGCAAGTGTTTAATGCACAAATGGGATTAAAAACCAGGATGGATGAATGTGGAATTAAAAACAAGGGATAATTTCAAATTGGTTAAAATTGAACAGATTACTAATAACTGGGAATAATAAAAAGAAATGTACAGAGGAAATGATTTAAAAATAAAGCATAGGCTATTAGTTCCAGCCTGATTTAACTGTATAAAACACAGTCTTTCTTCACATGATACAGAATTAGTAAAACGGAATGTTAAAAATCCTAGCTATGCCTGTGAAGCTAAGCAAGCACCATGGAAATAAATGGGATTTACTCTCCACATAGGTGCGCTCAGAATCACTGCTTGTGTAGTACAGAAAATGAAATACGCTGTTTTTCAAGCTCAATCATCTAACACTGTTTTTTTGTTTGTTTTGTTTTAAGGGAAGGACAATTTGTGTTTTTAGCACAAGTAAAATAGATCCGTTTTTGTTCTTCTATGTATTTTAAGATGTTAGCATCAAAGCTGTGCATATGAACTCTATGTGAGTCTGTGGTGCAGCCTTCCCCAATGAGATGCATTGGCGTACAACTCCCATTTATCCCAATCCTGGCTGGGGATTATGAGAGCTGTAGTCCAAGACAAACAAGGGGCACTAGGCTGGGGGAGGCTGCTATGCTGTTCCGGTGCTTACCTGGTTAAGAGTTAAAGTATCAAGGTACTCAATTTTACTGCTGCGCTATGACCAGTGTTGGCCGAGGAATAAAAGCTGGCACTACCCAGAACTCACCAACGTGGCTGCGGCTCGTGCTACACATGCAGCGGCCTCACCCAGGAATGCCTGGCCATCAAGCAGCACGTTGCAGGGGGAGGCTTCCGTTTCAGTTCAAGGGGAGCCAGATAACTATGGGTGAGCCCCTTTCCCCAGAAAAGTCCAACAAAATGGTTCACAGACCTGGCACTACGGCTGATCTGTAAATGGGGGTAGGAGGGAAAGGATGAGGAATACAGGAAGTACAAATGGGGCCCCCACTTGCATGTAGTAAGCAGCTTATGGAGTAGGAAAGCTGGCCCAAGCTGAGTCCCTGGGAAAAGGAAGAACTTAAGTCCTTGTGCAACAGAGTTCCTAGAGGTGTTCTCATACTTCATCAAGTTGCACAAATTGAGGTGACCTAAATTTCTATTTTGACTAGAACAAGAAGGCTGGTCCACCATCTGCAAAATGCCCAACCTTCCCAACAGCAGGGGAGATGAATAAATGGCAAACCAACTTCATTTCTATCTGTAACTTTAAAAGCTTGCATTTGTCAACACTTGCGTAAGTTTTCTTCCAGGTAGGTCTCCTTCATACTTTGCAGCATTTGCTCTCTTTTGCCAACAGGCAGCTGCCTCCACTAAAGCCAAATGATTAAAAGCCTAACGTGTGGTCTCTCATTTTCAGTTGCATTTTAAACAGGAAAAAACCTCCACTACTTGGCCCATCACGCTTTCAAATGAAAATACTGCAGCAAAAAGTTATATTTTTTTGGTGGATTCTCCCATTTTCTGTCAAAAACATATTAAAAAGAATCTCACAGTAGTTTCCCCTTCTCCTTCCCCACAAAAATGGTATTATATAAAGCTTACCAAAAAGGCCCCACAAACATACACAAATATATACATTCAAGTCAAAACAAAAACAAAAAAAATGAAATGAAGGGGATGTTACAAATAAGGAAGAAAATGATAAATATATATATTTATAAAACGGTGGGAAAATATATATATGAACGGCGAAAGAATCACCCAAAATTAGTAAACCCTCAGGAGCTGGGAAGAGTGTGCTTTCTTGAAACATGTATCCCTGCCCCTTTCATTTCAATAAGACTTTATGTCAAATGAAAAGAAGTTCAGTGTTTTGTGTGTGGAAAGTGGTTGTATTTCCGAGGGATTTGTGTCCTGAGACAATAATGGCTGGGCCCACATTTCATTAACGTATCACGCTCCAACACTGTCTGTACCTTGTTTGAGGTTTGCTATGCTGGCAGAAAACTGAGTCTCACATACCACTCCTTGTGGTGCAAAGTATGTTTAGGGTGGAAAGAGCAGTTTGGCCTCGAGTTTCAGAGGTGGAGTGTTTAGTGTTTGTAGGAGCAGAGTGTTCTGAACACTCCTTGCTGGGCCACCCGTACAAGGCCTGCCAACCTCCAGTGTACAAACCTGGTAGCACACGAGTGCCTCACACTTCCAGTTTGAGGGGCCTGGATCCTTTTGGTTTCCCCTGCTTCCCAACACCTCCCGGCCTTCTCCTCCCCCAGCCTGCATGAATGGCTGAAGATTTATCCCACCCGAACAGCCAGCTCAAAAGGGCGTCAGGTGATTCTTTCCTCGTCAGGATAATGAACACACAACAACGCCCCCAGTAAGTAAAGCGATGGGGAGCTGGCACAAACATCTGGATCCCTGCCCCCGGACCTCGAGGCCCCTTGCATCAAGCAGGCCCTGTCCCAGGTGGAGGTGCAGGGCTGACTGGCATTAAGGCATCTAATCATCCCCCATGCTTCCGATCCCTCTACACGAATCATCACACATCGGATGGAGATACGTTGCCTTCAAAAAATACTGCAACTGTCTCTGTCTGATCTTGGAGAATGCAAAAAAGAGGCCAACCTCCCAGAATTCTGTGGGTGAAACAGGATGAGGATGCCAAGTGGCCCCCTGGAATCCCCCTTATTTCGCAACGCTAGAGCAGACTGGAAACACCCAGATAGGGGTCACCTCCTGCAAAAACACCCAGAGCCAATTATCTCCAGGGTTTCTTGACAGGCTGGCCTACCTGCCCACGACTTCTTCTAACAGACCGCCTCACTGACCCCACTGAACGGCCTCTTGGCTTCGCTGCTTGTCCCGCCAGGCGGGGAATGCGACTGGGCCTTTCCTCCCGCAGGACGTGCAGCCCCTTGAGGCAGCGCAGGGCTGAAGGGGGCAGCTGGGCGCAGATCACCTCAGTGAGGAGCTTGTTGAGACGACAAATGGGCTTGGAGAGCAGGGCTGCAGCCTTGCGGTGCCAGGGGAGCGGTGGCTGGCGCTGGCGCGACAGCACTGGGATACGGCTGCGGAAGCCGCCCTTGTTGGTTTTGGGGAACAGCCGGAAGAGGCCCCGCTCGCTAACCAGCCCCAGGCGCTGCAGGGTGCGGAAAGCAGGGCGGGGGAGACGCAGCAGGGCCAGAAGCCAAAAGCGACGGGCTCGACGGGGAAGACCGCTCAGGCTGTGCCTTGCCATCGCCCCCAGGAGATAAAGGGGCAGGAAAAGCCAGGGGGAAGAGAGCAGGTAGGAGGCCAGGAGGATGACTGGCACGTAGAGGCGCCCCCGACTGGCACTCAGCCCCACCACACCCACGGCTCCTGCCATCTTGGCCAGAAGTAGAAAAGATGCTCCGGAGAGGAGGAAGATGGAATGCAACAAGGTGTATGTTACCCCCAGGCCCACAAGCACCCCTTCAAGGGCTAGGAGGACATCCTGAAGGCCTCCTCCCTGGGCCCACAGGGCGGCAAGGAGCAGCAGGAGGGTTGGGGCACAAGGACAGGCAGCAACCAACAACGCCAAGGTCACACAGAGCAAATGGGGCAGAATGGCTGCCACTGGCGCTGGGAGCGGGTGGCTTCTGGTGCTGCCCTGCTGGCTGTAGGGGTCGTCGGGGGCTGGGCAACCATCCCCCAGGCCTCGCTGGGCCCCCTTTTCTAGGAAAGCAGGTAAGGAGTGAGGGTACAAATCCTCCTCACCTCCGAATGGCTCTGGCTTATCAGCCTCTTGCCCATCAGGCTCTGGGATGCCTGGACGCCCACAAGTTGGTAAAAGAACTCCAGACCCCCCTCCATAGTGATCCAGTCCTCCAAGGAACGTCTGATCTAGTTCTAGAGCGGCAGGTCCCTCTCCACAGAGCTCTTGTTGTTTCAGGCTTGCTCTGCTGAAGTCCAGAACATGCCCTTCTTTGCTATCTGGACAAAAGCCTTTGCTGTCCTTTCCCTCGAGCCCAGGGCATCCCTGTCTCTGCTCTAGAGTGGCAGCATCCTCCCCATCTGGAATTTCACCTGCCAGAGTTTGCCAGCCTGGCTGCAAGTCTCCCCAACCCCTTGATTCAGACATCAGAGCTTCCAACCCTTGCTCACCTTTTTGGGACCAGTCTGGTACAAGGGCCCCGACATATACTGCTTGCAAATCTAGATCCTCCTCCTCCGGCTCAAAGTCTAGAACTGCATGTCCACAACCATCTAGCTCAGGCTCCAGAATCCCACCTTCATGGGTACACTTCCCTAAAAGGTCTGGACATTTTATTCCTGAGTCTACAATAGCAACATCACCCTGAGTGATCTCCAGAACCTGTCCAGTAGGTTTGCTATGCTCTAGATCACCACGGCAAGGAGTGCCTGTCTCCAGAACAGCAGATTCTACATGCCCAGTGTGCACACATGTTGGTTCTGCATCCACCAGGGGTTCCTGAACCCCGGCCAGGCAGTCACAGGGCCCTGGCTCACCCAAATGGTCCTGTCTGGACACTAGACTTCCAGCCTCCAAGCTGTCCATTTCCACAACCCCCAGATGCCCCTGCCCTGGCTTCAGAATCCCCGCATCCTGCCCTTCTGGGCACAACTGGCGGCAAGGCGAGGTGTAGGTAGCACCTACTTTGAGGCTTTTAGGCTGCTGCCGGACCTCCATAGCATGTTTCTGGCGCAGCTCTTGCTCGCGACGCTTGTTGTATTCCAGCTGGTTCGAAAGCTCTGTCTGATGCTGCAGACGGGTGAGTTCTGTGCGGGTGCGTTGAACCGTGTGCAGGTGCCGGAATTCCAGCTCCTGAGTGGACTCGTGCTGGCGGAGCAGCATGGCGCATTCCAGGTCCTTCTGTGTCTGCTTTTTGTTAAGTTCCTGGAGAAAGCAAGGAGGGAATGGGGTTAGATCTCTGTGTCCCATGAAGTCCTGCTTCTCTGTGGCATTAAAAGGCTCACTGTACTTTTTGGAGATATAAAATGGGGGGGGGCAGACCACCCCACTCTCTGAATTTTGTTTTTAAAAAATCCGTATTTGGGCACAGGGGAAAGGTATCCAGTGTGGCTGCTGGCTATATCTTAGAGGCACTCTTTGTTGCTCCTTGCCCTAATGTATGGCCAGTCTGCACACTCTACCCACCTGAGTAAATACAGAATTTGGGACTGGGTGGAAAGTTTGGCATCCTGAAAAACCCAATTTTCTTCTTTTTCTAACCATTAAGGCTGATGAAGAAAACCTTCCAGGCAATACTTGGTGCCTGGCACACAATTCTCGCCTGCTTACCACACTGCCACTTTAAGACAACTCTCTAACGGGCCTGGCTTTTCCATAACCCCATTCTTGCCCCACACTCCCCACAGCCTCTGGTTACTGGTCCCCACCTCCCGCAGTAAGTCCTGGTCTAGGTTGTGGCGGGCCAGCAGCATCTTGCGCTTGTACTGGCGGCACTGCAGCTCAAAGTACTGTCTCTGGCGACGCAGAAGGTTGGCCTCTTCTTCAGCCTGGTAATGCTGCATGTTCTCTTTCTGCCTCAGCAGCCACTCCTGCTTCTCTCGCTTGGGTGTGCTCTGGTTTTCCTGAAGCTCCTAAAAAGGGAACAAGAATGCAGTGAGAAACCAGACAATGCAAATGGCAGCGCTCGCCCTGCCTTTCTAGGACTGGGGAGAAGATGGAGACAAAACCGTCAGCACCAAGGAGCATCTGCAATGTATGGTTGTTACCAAATGTTCCGTGTCACTTTGTTGCAGCACATTTTTGTTCCTCTTGTTCTTACTGGAGAGGGAGTCAGGAAAGAGAGGTGGCACCGCTGGTAGTTAAGTCCATACCAGGTACTTCCCACCAAGGGCCTCTGCCCATCAGAGAGGGAGAGAGAATGAACACTTGTTCAAGCAACTCTATGGCACTGCTCCCTCTTCATGAATAGGAAGGTGGTTCTGGCTTGCAAGGCATTAAGCGATATGAGGGCAACACTGGAATGTTCCTTGACGCAGGTGGGGCAAGTGAAGTCTCCCGCATTTCTGTGCACGCATCATTCAGGATTGTTCCCTCAAAGCAGCCTTCCTCAGTCTGGTGTTGAGACTTTAGTCCAACGCGTGCGGAGGTTTACTGGGTTGAGGAAGGCTTCCTTAAAAACTGCCTGAATATCCTCTCAAGGACCCCAGTTTAAATCACCGTGAGTTCACTCCTAGGTATGTTTAGACAGAAAAAAGGCCTACGATTCTAGCACATCCCATGCATGGATCAGGTATCAGCAAAACTAATTGAAAAGCAGGCTATTGTGAAAGGGGCTGAGCATTAGCTATGCCAGTCTTACAGGCTTTGGGAGCATATTCCTCCCCTGCCTCCGAGAGGACTCCTAGTCACAGTCAGTCTAGAATGACCCAACTGGGAAAAAATGGGGGGCTGTAGGTAAGGCAAGGGACATGGGAAGGCATGCTGCCAGACTAGTGCAGGACAAAAACTGCTCCCTTGCAAATGTCCTTCTCTCCTTAAAAGAAGGTACCTCTTTAAGCTGCTCCTTCCGTAACTTATACTGGCGCTTCTGAGATTCCAGCAAGTTGCCTAACTCCTTCTTCTGCTGGCCCAAGATATGTTGCTGGAATTTCTTCTCTTCAGCCAGAGCTGCCTTTGCCTGTATAGTCCCCATGAGAGGACAAGGATAGAAAGACAACTTAGCCAAACTCAGGGCATCATGTAAAAGGAAATGTCATGCAAGTGCAGAAAATGCAAAGGTGAAAAAAGGGTTTCTTGTTGTTATGGGGCTGAAAAGTCACATGCATGAGCAAGAGCTGGCAGAATCAACAGACTACCAATCTGGGCCCGTCCCTGCGACTACCAAAAGAATGCAATCTATTCAGTTTCCATAGTTAACACAGCCCATAATTCAGTGTTTTTGGGAGAGGAGTGATTTTGAGAGATGCAGCAGGGTTTAGTACTGAGCTGCTGACAAACTTGGTTCTCCTCCGGGACAAGGAGAAAGAGATGCTCCCCCAGTCACACTCCAGGAGCAAACTGCAGCTGAGCTGCCAGGTTATACTTGCTCTGGCCAGAAGGAACAGGGCTGCGGTGGGGTGGGGGGGCGGGGAAGCAGAGCAAAAGCAGCAGACGAAGAGAGAGACACCACAAGCCTGGATCTCCCAGAGCAATCCTGTTTGTGGTGGGACAAAAAAAATCGAGAGGAGGAGGAGTTCCATGGGATTCGGCAATAGTTTATCCCACTTCAGGAATGGGGAGCCAAAGGCACTCTAGGGGCCAAATCTGGCTCCTTTCCCTGACAGGCAAACACTGGGTGGTTTTTCAGCTTTTATACTTTTTCCAATTTTAAGGACTGAGATGCCTGTCCTTAGTTACTGGCAGTAGGAGGTTTATGTGAAAATATGTTGACATTTTTGCTATTTTGGTCCTGCCTGCCACTGGCATGTAGCCCAAGAGCTTCTTTGAAACTGAATTCAGACCTTGGGCTGAAAGAGGTACTCCTCTTATCTTTTTAGTATCTGGACATCTAACATCCCTCTCCACAGCCTAGAGCAGCCTTCCCCAGCCTTGTGCCTTCCAGCCACATTTAGACTGCAACATTTAGAATTCCTAGTTAATGGCCCTGCTGGATGGGAATTAAGGGAGTTGTGGTCCAAATGCCTCTGAAGGCCACCAGGCTGGGGAAGGCTGGCCAAGAGAATTCAGATTGCTCTCCCATCTTTTGCCCCTGGAATTCATCGTTCCCCACCTCGCTCGACTGCAGCAAGGCCACCTCTTGCCAGGCAGATCACCCTTCTCACCTCCTTCTCAAAAATGGCCTGGTGCTTCTTGGCAAGTTTCTCAGCCTCAGCAGAGAAGTTGTTGCGGTGGGCCTCAAGCTCCTTGTCCAGCCGCAGCTGGTGCTCGTCCAGCTCTGCCCGGAGCTTGTTCTCCAGAGCCAGCAGCTGCTTCTGATGCTGGCGCCGCATCCGCTTGTAGCCACTCATCTGATCCCGCAGTGCTGAGTCTTGTTCATGCTCCTGGATCTGGCGAGTCACCTGGGGCCACAGGGAGAAGAGAAAACCTCAGCTTAGCCTGAAGTGCAGCACACAGACCACACTACACACATTTACCATCACATTTAATGTGTATCTGGTGGAAGGCAAGAAGTGTTGCCACACTCCTTGCCTTTATCATCCTCAATGACTGACCCAGAAAAAGCTGGAATTTGAGAATTAGGGATACAAGATCTAGTGAATTAATCCAGACAGAAGAGCAAAAACAGTCCACAATTAATCTAAGAAAGTCCCAAAACATTTTTTCTTCTGTTGTTATGTTCTGTCAGGTTGCCTCTGCCTTATGGTGACCCAGTGAATGAAAGCCGTGCAAAATGTCCTGCTTAGCCGTCCCAAGTCCAAGGCTGTGGCTTCCTTTACAGAGTCAATCCATCTCTTGTTTGGTCTCCCTTTTCTTCTTCTGCTTTCAACTTCCCCTAGAATGTCTGTCTTCTCCAGGGAGTCTTGCCTTCTCATGATGTGTCCAAAGTAAGTGCCTCAGGTTTGTAATTTTTGCTTCCAGGGCAAGCTCTGGTTTAATTAGATGTAGGACCCACTTGTTTGTCTGTCAGTCCAGGGTTTTCAAAAAGCTCTTCTCCAGCAGTAAAAATATTTCTACTACCGGTTAAAAAATTCTGCAGATAGCAGAAGCCGTATTTTCCCATGTACTTTTCGCATATACTCCTATCCACCCCACTGAGAGCTGGGCATGAGGTCCTTCTGAAAAAGCCTTCCCGAAAGGGATGGCTATTAGAAGAAGGGCCTGCTTGGTGGCTGACCCCCACCTTTGGAATGGGCTTCCTAGAGAGGTCTGCCTGGTGCTGCCACCACTTTCATTTTGGCACCAGGCAAAAACTGTCTTCTTTCACAGGTATTTTGAGATGTGATTTTACCAAATGATTGCAAAAGCTCACTCTGCTACCAGCAGCTCTTTTTTCCCTTTTCCTCTCCCCGACACCCCTGCCAACACTCGGAACTGTACTGCTGACCTGTATTATTATTGTTGCGTGCTGCTTAGAGAGCCCTGCCAGACTATTCAGCAGCCTATAAATTTGAAAATAAATGAATAAATACCTTTACTATTTACATTCTGTCTTTCTCTCGTGGAAGAAAGGTCACTGGGAGTACTTCTAGCTAGGCCAGTGGCGGTGAACCTATAGTACGCGTGCCACAGTGGGCACGCAGAGCCCTCTCTGTCGGCACGTGAGCCAAGTCGCCCCAGCAGCCGAGCATCGGATAACAGCGCACATAGGGGCCATGCACATGCTCAGAAAGGAGTTGCAGCTTCAAGCGATGATGTCACAAGCTGCGACTCACTAGCCATGACTTGTCTGAGCTTTTGCACGGCCGGCCAGTGAGCTGCCAAGGATATATATATATATATTTGCTTGGACTGGTTGCGAGTTATTTTTTGTAAACTAAAACCTCAGTTTTCAGGTTTTATTGTAGTGTTAACACTTTGTGATAAAGAAGTGGGTTTTGGGTTGCAGTTGGGGCACTTGGTCTCTAAAAGGTTCGCCATCACTGATCTAGGCAGTCACCAGCTGCAGCTCCATTTCCTTATTTATACATGAATTTATGCATTACTTCCAATGAGACCTCTGTGGCACAAGCCTTCAGGATCATGGTCTGATATGGCTATTCTCTTTCATGCACAAGGGTGTTCCAGTTCTAAGATGGTGCCCGCTGCTTCATGGGCATGCATAATCTATAAAAGGCACTATTCTTCAGAATTACTTTTTCATTCATATGCAGATTTATCAATCAATTAAAGAAATCAGAATCAATTAGTTGCATGAGTTTTACGGGGGCAGGAGACTAATGGAGAAACAGAGTACAAGGAATATTTGTACTCTTGCGGTTATAAAGCCTGTTGGAGAAAAGCCCCAAAGGCAAGTGCCTTACAATAGGAACTGCTACTTGGGTCAACTTTTGGGTTCAGATTCTGGGGACAGAAGACTTATAAAGGAGAAAATAGAAGGAATGGAAGTGAAAGAGGACAGAAAATTGTTGCTGCCTGGAGTCTGAGATGCAAACCTCAAGCTGAAAAGCTGTGGTCAAGTTATGGAATGACAGACCAGTGTAGGAAAAAATTACATCTGTTACTTCCTGCAGCTAGCAGCTTCATTAGTTGGGAGTATTCTCATACACCTTGTTAAAGCCAAGGGTAACATCAGTTGCCTAAAACTACAGAAAAAGCCTTCTTGCAGGTTCCTGTTCATCCAGTATGTCTTTCACCAATCCAGAAATAAAATTTAAATTGACAACTAGAAGGAAGGAAAAAAGCCAATAAAAAGGCAGGAAAGTTTAGTGGAATCACCAACTGAGTTTATGTGACACGACAACCAAACATGGCAACAAGCCATTGTAGGTTGGTTGCTTCGCAAAGTATCCGTGATGAGCCTGACAAAAAATTGGACTCACTGTGTGTCCTCCCTCCTCCTCTCTCCCTTGTTCCTCTAGGTGGCATCCCAGAGGCACCATGTGGAAATCTCAGCCACTTCAACGGTCTATTCTTGAGCTGCCAGCAATAAGGGATGCTTTGTATTGCAGCTGGCAGGGTAAAGCTTTGGACAGCAGCCTCCAGTGCCACTGGGGCACTTCAGAGGTGGCTGACAATGCTGCTTACTTGGCAGCCACTTGTGAAGAGGAGCAAGGGGTTTTGGCTGCTCCCACCAAGCCACCTGCTGGCACACCCATGGCTGAGGTCAGATGGCAGGACAACTCACCATGGGAGACAGTAAACCCTAGAACAGCCCATAGGCATTGCAGGGTGGCTCGTTTGAAAAAAAATAAGGAACCCCAAAGAAGCAGCCCATTTACGTGATGTGACAGCCCACCTCCAGTAACAAAAAAGGGTGGGTTCTCATGTTCTCTGAACCAGATCACTGAATCCAAGGAAGATCGTACCCTAGGGAGGGACCTGATTGACTTATTTGCTTGTTTCCTTTCCGCAGTCCTGGTTTTTGCAAATACACTTTGCTAGCTTTGGGGACATGGGGTCATAATCAGCATGTCTGCCTTCTTTTTTTAGAGAATAGAGAATCTCTTTGTTTGACCATGACCCTTCCTCACTTTTTGAGGCTGCTGCTGACCATCAATCCTGAATGAGCTTTTTGGGTTTGGCTAGATATTGGGTTCCCGAAGCAAGCTGGGAAAGATTCAGTTTCCCCTGCTCTATTTTATTTTAATCATTGTTAACACTCAGGCTGCACCACCTTTATTTGTCTTGACACATTTTCCTTCAGCTTCAGCTGATCCATCAGCTGCATCTCTTCCTGGAGAACAACTGCCTGGCAACAGTGACACACGCGTTGGTAACTTCCCGATTAGATTTCTGCAACGCGCTCTACGTGGGGCTACCCTTGAAGACGGTCTGGATACTTCAGTTGGTGCAGAATAGAGCTGCCAGGCTGCTGACGGGGACTGGGCGTTGTTCTCATATAACCCCAGTTCTCCGTCAGCTCCACTGGCTCCCCATTGAAGTCTGGGCCCAATTCAAGATGTTGGTTATGACCTATAAAGCCCTCAACGGCTTGGGTCCTGGGTATCTAAAGGAACGCTTGCGTCCATATATGCCCTCCCGCCCCTTGAGATCAGCAACAGATGCCCTTCTCCGGGAACCCTCTGTGAATATTAGGAGGGTGAGTACTCGGAGGAGGGCTTTCTCTGCGGTGGCACCCCACCTATGCAATGCACTCCCCAGAGAGGTCCGCCTGGCGCTGTTATTTGTTTTTTGGCACCAGGCTAAGACCTTTTTATTTAAAACTTATTTTAATTGTTAATTTATTGGTATTTATGCACCAGGTTTTAATATTTTTATTGTATAATTTGTTATATTTGTATATTTTGTTCTTCTTGTGAGCCGCCCCAAAGCTTTGTTGCGATGGGGGCGGCATAAAAATGTTTTAAATAAATAAAAAAACAAACATTTTCTTCATTTTTTCCCGAATTAATTTTCCTAGCTAGACTTTGTTTCTTCCAATCTTTCTCTGGGTTGAAAAAAAAACCTTCCTCTTTACATTTCTGCTCAGGATAGAGCTATTAATTTCCCTTTTTATTTTCCCTTCCTTTTCCTTAAAGGTTTGGACCGGACTCTTACATAATTGGAAGCTTTAAAAATTGCATTTAGCTAGTTTAAATTGGTGAGAGATTTAGTAGAGCAATGTAACAATTCAAACTGTTTGGCTAATTATAACTTTCACAGTTGTGCCATTTAATACTGTAATGTAGCTTCATTTGATACTGTAATGTAGTTTTTCTAAGTATTGTTTTCTAACTGCAGAACTGAGTTAAACTGTCATTTATTTTATACAGTGTAATTTCTGCATGTAACTTTCACATGGCTTTGTAGTTCAGGGGTACACATATATTTTCTCTGCAATTATTACAGGTTTCAAATTTGAATTCTGTATGTGAAATTCTTTTGCATTTTTAAAAAATAAACCATTCTTATCCAAGGATGTCCTGTATAGCATGTTTTGATTTGTTTAGCAAGTTGAAGGGCATTCCTTATTTTCCTCCTTAAATTTTAAAATAGTATTTGTAAATATATTGAACTTTTAAATAGCTTTTGGTCAGCTCTGGTTATATTCACAGTCACTGGGGCAAAGCTGGAATCTCGTTTTCAGGAATCTGCACTGATCTTGCTTGGTCAGGCCCAAATGATAAACCAAGTATGACAGATGTAACTGCCAGTGACGGATCTTTGCTCTATGACTCTAGGCAGCCCTGTTCTGAACAGGCAACCATAACCAACAGAAAATCTTGTATTCTGAGCCCTTAATATTTCTTCCCACCTTAATCCACCTTGCTTCCTGCATGGGGTTCACAGATTTCACTCAATCTAAAACGTTCACTGGCTGTACTGAGAGGAAGGAGGACAAGTCAGGAGGCAGCAGCATCTGCCACTCAGAGACTAGCTCTCTAACCATGTAGTTTCTGAAAAGCAGGACCAGGACTAAAACGACGTGGAGGTTGAGCCTGCCTTGAAGCAGTGGCTTTGTTCACTGCCTTAGCATCCACTCACCAGGGAAGCCGTACGAATGGTGGCAAAGTGATCTCTGTTGCGGCAGTAGGCACGGCGCCGGGCAGCAGATGATGAGCTCTGGGGCTCCATCTCTGGCTGGTATGGATCATCGTACAGGTTGTCATGGCCCTGAGGCACCAAAACAGGGGTGAGAAACTTCAAGTCTCTGTTTCCAACATTCTCCTTTCCATCTCTCTCCAAGAAACATACAGCAGATGAGCAAATTCAACAAGCCAGGGAACAGCATGACCACATATGATTTAGGGCAGATATGCTACGCTAAGGGCAATGAATCAACCACGCGATGGTTTGGGGCAAAGGGGGCCTCAGCCACATTAAGGCGCTAAGGAGGAATTCAGCCTTCAAGCTTGGAAAGTGTGTAGTCGTGGACTGGTATCAAAGCACAAACTAGTCTACAGTTTTCAGTTGGAGCACAAACGGAAGATGCTGTGAACAGGCTAAAAAATGATTCATAGGGACAGTTTTAAGAATGATTGAGAAACTCTCTATGTTTGGCCCAGAAAGAAAGTGGGGGAGGGAAAAAAATTCTGACACATTTTCAGACTGCCTGGAAAAAGAAGGGCAAAAACAGTTATTCAACCTGTCCAATGAGAGTATAGCAACATTGGGCTTAAATCTGCATTAAAAAAGATTTAAGCCCAATCAGAACTTAAGAAAATGTTTCTTTCTTCTTTTTTTTTTTTTAAAGAGAACTGCCAGGAGGGAGAACAAACAACACTTAAGGAGGAATTAAGCTATGGAGAAATCTGCCTGGGAAGTTTTCAAAGCTAGGAATACTTTAGGCATAGGATAGTCAGCCTAAGGGGAACAGGTTAGGTGAGATGACCTGCTAGATCCCAGCTCTGATTTGTATCAGAACTACTTTTCTGCCCTTGACCCCACACACATACACAAAGCCACCACTCTCTTTCTCCCACTATCCAGGTTTTAAACCAGAGTCTTTTCTTCTTCTTTTAGCCAGCCCATGTTCAAAAGATGGGCTCCTCTTTCAAGCTGCCCACTTGGCCAGGACCAATATAGAGTTTCCAATTTTTATCAATGATTGTCACCATCCAAAAGCATGGGAGAGCTAGAGGAAGGCCAGGCAGCTGGCATTTCCAACCCAGCCTTCCTGCATCTGACCACTGGCTAGAGCAGGAGCTAGAGGTGCTAGGCTTCCACCTCTGATTCTAACCCTCAGGTTTTTCCAAGCCCACCCTTCGTTCTGCTGCTTCCTCCATTTGGGTGCCCTTGCTGAAGTCAACAAGTCTCCTACCGGAAGACGGTGGATGACAGAGCTGTTGGAGGTGACTGTGTGTTCGCCTTCCTGCATCATGGCGATCTCGGCTCCATCGTCATCATCGGAGGCATCAGCCAGGCTGTTCACGCTGCTGCTCTGGCTGCTGGCGCTGATGGACATGCTAGGCACCGAATGGCTGCTCTCCATGCTGTTGATAGTGCCTGTCCGGTGCAGAAACTGCTCTACCTCCTAGAGGGACAAAGAGGGGAAAGTGGCAGCAGCTGCCTCTGGACTAGGGTGTGAAGGCTGCCTCCCCAACCCAGACTACAACTCCTATCATTCCCAGCCAGAATACTGTCAGTCAGGATGGAAGTCCTAACCTCCTCCTCTTCTGGTGCCTCTGCATTTGGGCCATTCTGTGCCTCCTGGAAGAGGATTTTCTTCATCTTGCGGTACTGCAGGTTGTCGAGCTCCCTCACAGCATCCTTGGTTCGCTGGATCAGGTCCATGATAACCGTTTGGGGTCGCTCCCTCAGGAGGAAGCGATGCTGCAGGGCCACAGGAAGAATTAACATGAGGTTTAGTATATTGTGTGCTGGAAATGGCTCCCCGTGCAACAGCATTCACAGATCCCTCCAACCTGCAAGTGCACTAGTTGTGTTCCACTAATGACTAGAACTGAACACACAGGGTCAGGTCGCAACTTAACCATGCTTACAGTATAGCTGCTGAAAGTGGTACACCAGACATGATTAAATAAGTCCCACTAATTCCAACTGGTCTCTTCTGAATAAGTGTAAGCCTGGATCCAGCCAATAGCGTGCATGCAGTCCATGGGGGAGGTGAATGAGAAAGGAGCTATAAATACTTTGAAAGACATATGTGAGGTTTCAAGTCTTTGGATTATATAAAATTTCAGGCCCAAACTGATACCATATAGGTGGTAGAGAGCTCTCAACAACAGGAAGGTATGCTACTGATGGCTGTTCCTTGGGAAGACTCTGAAGCAGAGTAACTCATGAGGGGAGCTCACACATTTTCATAGGGCTTACTCGGGTATTCTGACATTTTAGCAACTCCCACCAACAGTTCTCCACTCACTACACTTGTCTCCTAAAACCCAGTTTCTGTAAGCAGCTTCAGGCACGTTGGGCTGGGGACAGGAGAGAGAAAGCCACCACTCAGGAACACAACTGAGTCGAACAGTACCTTGAGCAGCACGTCAGAGGTTGGGCGGTCCTGGGGGATCTTCTGCAGGCACGAATCCACAAAGTTCCGGAAATACTCAGACCTGGAGGAAGCAGGGAAGGGATGTTCTATGTCCTTCATAAATGAAATATCTGAAACCTCCTCCGCCCCGCCCCGCCCCCATATCTGGGCCGCCAAAGTACCCTTCCCTTTCACTCAGCACCAGTATTTTGGGCCTTTCCTTACCAGTGGCTGGACTGGAGCAGTGGAGAATCATTCTGGGCGATGTGGTATAAGGCACTCATAGCATTCATGTTAAAGAGGGGTGGTTTGCGCTCCGCTGGGAACAGAGAAACACTGATATGAGTGCGGGTAGCCCCCTTCGATGGGAGAACCCTCTTCTCTCCCCACACCTTGCCATTCCCCACATGGCTCCAGTCTTGTTTAGGGCAAGGAAGTTCTTGGAGCCCCATCTCTGCCCCCAGGTATTCATTCCTTACCAAGTTCGATGCAAGTGATGCCAAGTGACCAGACGTCCACCTTGCCATCATATTGCCCTTCATCCATGGCCAAGATCACTTCAGGAGCCATCCTGGAAAGACAGTCCAAGACAAAGTGGAATACCAGCACAACACAGAGCCTGGAAGAACCTACATTCTACACTTCAGTATCCTGTTTTCTTCCTTTTCATCATTGCCCTCTCTCCCCTTCAGAAAACCAAAGACTCCCACCACATTATCTCATCTACTAAATTCTCCATGCTGTTCAAGGAATCAAGGAGTCCAAAACTCACATCCAGCTATCCACCCTTCACTATTTCTTCTGACACATTTTAACTCAAAACACCATTAACCTCCCAAAGGGGTGGAGCACTTCCTGCTTATCACCCAGATTACATGCATATCCCACTCTTGCCAACTTACCAATATGGGGTGCCAACAAAAGAGTTAGCAGGAGCAATGATGGAGGCTGAGCCAAAGTCCCCCAGTTTCACTTGTCCTGGTTCAGTCAGCAGGATATTCCCAGCTTTTACATCTCTAGAAAGACAGAGGGAGCTGTTAAGAACTGTACATAGAAGCAGAAATGAGGGCCTGAGGTCACAAAATGGGCAGCTGACATGAAAGAGTGGGAGAAGTTTTGAAAAAGAGTATGGACTCGTGACAACAAATACAGATACTAGAAACACATGTCTGAGGATAGACAGAGGTTGGCAGAAAAGAGATCAACCAGGTATCCAATTCAAAATAGTTTAATGATGGCAAGAAAAATAATTTTTCCACATGATGAAATGAAACAAGCCTGGGGTAACTAAAATGGTTTGTTTCTTTGGAGGAAGGGCTGTGAGCTGGTACTGAAAACAAACTTCTAGCCTTACAATGTGCTCAAGAGTTCCCTGTTACTTGAATTTTAATTTTAGGCATGTGTCTTTTGCACTTAGCCTTGAATCGTGACTCTTGTTGGGTATGGGAAAACACAAAGTTGATGTGAAAGCCTGCAGTCTGTCCAACCCTCATAGAAGCTGGGGATGGTTCAGCTGGCATGTCTGAACCCTAGAAAACAAAGATTGTGACTTGTACAACTTTTCTGCCTGAAGGTCATGTAAGAAGGAAGATACAGAACAGTGTTGAATTACACTGGATGTATGGAGAGAGAAAGGTCCAAACTTCTACTTCTAAGCCAAAAGCTGCCATTCACTATTTCTCCAGACATAAATTAGGTGGTAAGAAAGCACTTTTCTGCAGCAATATCTGGCATAGAGGACATCAACACAATGCAACACACAGATACACCTCCAGTGGCACATGCAAAGGGGTTTCCAATGCAATGCCTATCGACATTTTCATATGTTTTTAATTTTTTTTTACACTTTTAATATGTATACATGGATTTGTATGAAATGTATATAATTTCCAAGTAATTATACACAGGCTTTAATAAAAACAGATGAAAGATCCAAGTATGTAACCATTCAAAATTAGCAAGTATATGCTACCTGTTCATATTATCAAAGGGGTTCTAAGGTCCTCAATCTATTGCATTATAAGAGCATAGTTTATCCTTCCAGTCATTTAACATCCATCTTTTAACTCTCAGAAGGACAAAGACAATCCAGTTTCACTTCCGTTTATTAATTTCATGAAGCAAGTATGTAATTTAAAAGTGCACACATTGATGTATCTTAAAGATGGTTCCAGTACAAAATGTAGCCATGCAATATCCTCCTCCTTAAAAGCAGCAGCTACTGGGCATTGCATGTTTAAAGGCAGCATTAGCTGTATCAGAGAATTCCTCATTAAAGAAATGCTATAATGTTCAACACATACAGCACATGCTTCTACTGAATATGACAAAGCCTAGGATCCACAGATATGACAGGTAGATGACAAAGTGACAATCCACTTCTCAGGTGTTTGTGGTGGTACTCACAGCAGTTTTTTAAATTCCCAAACATGCTCATGGGTCCAAAAATGCTAGAGACCTGTGCTCTAGAGCATACCATATTCTACACCAAATCAAGTCTCACATTTAGTTCACACATTAAACTTTTCTTTAGCATACAGATGACACAGAATCACATTGCTTTATCCATTTCTGCTGTGAAAATGTTCTATGCCAGTGCTGGCGAACCTCTGGCACGCGTGCCACAGTGGGCACACAGAGCCCTCTCTGACAGCATGCGAGCCAAGTCACCTCAGCATCGCCCCAGCAGCCGAGCATCGGATAAAAGCACACATAGGGCCATGTGCATGCTCAGAAAGGAGTAGCTGTGCCAGGCGATGAGCCATGGCTCATTAGCCGCGACTCATCCGAGCTTTTGCATGGCCAGTCAGTGCACTGCCAAGTGTGTGTGCGTGTGTGTGTGCGTGTGTGTGTATTTGCTTGGACTGGCTGTGAGTGTTTTTTCTAAACTAAAATCTGAGTTTTCAGGTTTTATTGCAGTGTTGGCACTTTGAGATAAATAAGTGGGTTTAGGGTTGCAGTTTGGGCACTCAGTCTCTAAAAGGTTCACCATCACTGGGTTAGAGTTCGAAAAATGAGGTGTCCTGGCATGATTTTGATGGTTGGAATGTGTATAGAATGGGCAGAAATGTTGAGCTGTGCAGAACAAGCTACTCAAGGAAGGCTTTTTCAAAATCGCCCCTTTCAATGGAACTTTAGCCCTATATTACGGCTAGGGTTAGGCCAGTGGTGGCGAACCTCTCACACGTGTCACAGCGGGCATGCAGAGCCCTCTCTATCGGCATGCAAGCAAAGCTGCCCTAGCATCGCCCCAGCAGCCAAGCATCGAATAACAGCGCACAGAGGGGCCATGCACATGCTTGGAAAGGGGTAGAGGCACCAGGTGATGACATCATGAGCCATAACTCATTAGCCGCAACTTGTCCAAGCTTCCGCATGACCGGTCAGTGCGCTGCCAAAGTTTTATATATATTTGCTAGGACTGGCTGTGAGGTGTTTTTTTAAAACTAAAACCTCAGTTTTCAGGTTTTATTGCAGTGTTGGCACTTTGTGATAAATAAGTGGGTTTTGGGTCACAGTTTGGGCACTTGGTCTCTAAAAGGTTCGCTATCACTGTTCTATGCTTTCCACTGGCTGCTGGCCTTTCTGTCTCCCAGACCACCACCAATATATGTAGTCATTTAGGAGAGCTTTTCATCTCACCTGTGGATCATATTGTGCGAATGCAGGTATGCAAGCCCCTGAAGGGCTCCGTGCGTTATAGCTGCAATCTCTACTTCTTGCAGTGGTTTCTTGTGCACTAGGAAGGATGAGAGGGGAAAGATGGTGTCATGTATAAATTTTGCAAAAGGGACAAGGAAAACAAAGTGCATTCACATGCTCTTGGATACTCACCTTCCAGCAAATCTGAGGCTGAGCCAAGGCAGTATTCCATCACCAGCTGGGGGGTAAGCGGGCAGGAAGAGTAGTTAGCACAGAATAGAACATTCCTCTCAGTCTCAACCATCTGGTCCCAAACAGGTCCCCTGCAGCCCAGTGCCCACAAAGCCTGGTACTCCAATTCACTTAAGAACATAAGAAGCACCCCTGCTAAATCAGACCAGAAGGTCCATTTAGTCCAGCATCCAGTTTCCCACAGTAGCCACCCAGGGGCTTCAGGAAGCCCATAGGCAGGGTGTGGAGGCAAGAGTCTTCACCATGCCACTGCACCTCCCTGCTCCCCCCTCAGTAAACTTGGATTCAGAAATTTACAGCCTCTGAACAAAGGGGCTGCATTATGCTTCATAGCTACTCTTTCTTCACTAATTTCTTGCAACCCCCTTTTAAATCCATGACCCTGCCACAGTGTTATTAAGACCTTAAGACAGTCCCCTGCAACCTGATGCCTTGTGGGAATCTTGGACTACAACTACCAGCATATGTGGACTAGGGGACGCTGGAACTGCAGTTCAACACATCTGGAGGGCAGCAGGATGCCAAAAGTGAGGCGTTCTGTATTGAGTGAAGTGCTCTCTCTTGTCTGCTCCCGACTTATCCGTAAGCCTAATTAAGTAGCCCAGACACCATTCAGACCCCTTGTAGGCCTCCCTCCTACATCCAAGCTCAATAGCCCTGACACATGAGACACACGCAAGCACACACTTCCTCAATGCTTTCATAATTCTACGAAGAGAAGAAAAGTATACTGGGCATGCTTATGCACAAAGGATTTTCCTGAACTGCTTTCTTCTCATCTTACCCATGCTGTATGTTCCCGCAGATAACAGCCCTTGTATTCAATTGTGTTTGGGTGCCGCAGCTTTTGCAGAAACTTCACTTCCTTGATAATATCTTGCCATTTCTGGAAGACAGACAAGTGGAGCTTGAATGCAGAGAGTCTGGTATTCCACAGAGAGAAAGCAACAAGGTGTGAAGCCTAGCAGAACTAGTAGTTCTTCAACGATACAGAAACCAGGGGAACTGGACTATCCAGGGTCACTGGTCAGCCAGCAGTGGCTAGTGGTCAGAATGGCTCTTATGCAGAGGAGTGAAGCACAAACCTCGTTAGACTGCTTCCCACTATAGGACATCTTCTTGATGGCCACCACTTCATTGTTGCGAATGTCTCGGGCCTGAGGAAGGAACAGAGGGTAAGCTAATGGAAGAGGAAGCTGAAAGCAGCAGCCAGGTAGTCAAAAGCCAGGTGGTGGTTTGTTTCTGTGCCTGAAAGAGGCAATGCAAACCAAAAGGCTAAATCAATTTTGTGATTCATGGCGAATGAGGCACTCTCAAAGACAGTGGGAAAAAGTGAAGCAGCTCAGAGTTAAGAAATTCCTGTTATAAGAACATCAAAAGAGCCCTGCTGTACCAGACCAAAGGGCCATCTAGCCTAACGTTCTACTTCTCCCAGCGGCCAAGCAGGAACATCTTGGAAGCCCACAGGCAAGACAGAAAGGCAACAGCTCTCCTTTCACACTGCTGTTGCTTCCAAGTAGCTGGTATCCAGTGGAATGCTGCTGCCTCTGAATCTAGAGGTTGCACACACCCCTCACAGCCAGTAAGTCTCTCCACAGGGCAATGGAGAGATGTGGTTTTAAGTAGCAAGACCAAGGGTTCTGACCAATGTCAGTATGGAAATGATGCTTTCCACGAGCTCTGTGGGATGGGCATGTTCCCAGCAGGATTCCTCCAACACTCACAAAGTAGACTGCTCCAAAGCTGCCATGGCCAATCTCCCGCAGGTCAACGAAGAGCTTCTCAGGGTCATCCTTGAAGAACAATTCAGCCACCTCAGGATCCTTCAAGCTGCCAGCCCGGGCATTAGACGGCATGGCGGCCGTGGAGGGGGCCAGGCCTCACCTTTGCCCTGCTCCTAAGGAGGGGAAAAGGATGTTAGCAAGCTGGCAGATGGCTAGCAGCATGAGGGCGTAGACAGAGGGTGTACAATGCAGCTATCCTGTTGAAGCTCAACATGATGAGGCCTTGTCAGTGCCTGGATGACAATGTTGTGCCCAGTGCCCCAAGTACCTCAGGGTAAGAAAGGGCAAGGCATAAATCTACCAAGTTAATAGGCCAGAGTATGGATTCCTTTCATATCTGCATCCATGAAAGGAGAAAATGCTCTCTTCATAGAAAAAGCAGAAACACACATCATTCCCCAGAGAAATTAGGACAATAGCTAATGGGAGCCACTTGGAATGGGGACAGGATCACTGCCAGCCAATGGGGCAGAGTTGCACAGGCTTGCAGAAGGTATAGCAGCAGCTTCTGTTTATATGTTCTTGTTACACCTGTGGCAGCGTTCAACAAGGCAGAGGAAATCTGCAAGTCAAGCCTTCTACCAACTCTATGTTCCTCTTTTTCCATGAAGCCCAACAGACTTACAGTTCCATTTATCAAAGAAATATTTAGCAGTCCTGATAAGTCCCCTTTCCCTTCTTCTGAGATGCAAGACATTCTGAATCAGAGTTCATCTGCCTCTGTTGCTTTAAATACCCTCTACCACTTGCTCTTTCAGTCATAGGAATACAGTGCTTGCTGATTTCTCTCTCTCCTCACTATCTGGAATAACTGCTGAAACATGACAGTTTCGTAACTCCACCAACTCATATATGCTCAATGCCAACTTTATCATGTCATGGCCAAAGCCTTGCATAAAAGGTGGTCATGCTCTCACCAAGAGATAATTCAGTTTACCACATCTCATAAGAACATAAGAAAAGCCATGCTGGATCTCAGACCAAAAGTCCATCTGGTCCAGCACTCCATACACATGCTGGGAAACCAGCTGCCCACAAGATGGCTCAAACAGGATGGGTGTGAGACCTCCACCTGTGCAAGCTCCTCAGCAACTGATGTATGCAGGCATGCTAGATAACACACAGCCAGCAAGGCTAGCAGCCACTTATAGCTTCCTCATCCATTAATCTGTCCAATCCCCTTTTAAAGCCATCCAGATTGTTGGTGATCACTACTTCCTGTGACAGTGAATGCCATAGTTTAACTATATGTTGTATGGAGAAATACTTCCTTTTATCTGTCCTAAATCTCCTCCCAATTAGCTTCATGGATGTCCCTGGTTTCAAGTTATGGAAGAGGAAGAAAAATGTCTCCTCTTCTACTTCTCCATACCAAGCACTATTTTAAAAACCTCCATCATCCGGGAGCCCTCTGTGAAGGATATTAGGAGGGTGAGTACCCGGAGAAGGGCCTTCTCTGCGGTGGCGCCCCACCTATGGAATGCACTCCCCAGAGAGGTCCGCCTGGTGCTGTCATTATTTGTTTTTCGGCACCAGGCCAAGGCCTTTTCATTTAAACAATATTTTAATTGTTAATCGGTTGTTTTATTTAGTGGTTTTAAATTATGGCCGAGATACTCCAAATTTTTAATGTTATTCTATTCTTTGTTTATTTAGTCTCTTTGCAAGCCGCCCCGAGGCTTCTGTGATGGATGCGGCATAAAAATGTTATAAATAATTAAATAAAATCATGTTTCCCCCCCTTACTTGCCTTTTTTCTAAAATAAATAATCCCATTTGTTGTAGCCATACCTATAGGGGAGCACCTCCAGCTTTCTCATCATTTTTGTTCCCCTTCTTTATAATTTTTTTCCAGCTCAATAATGTCCATTTTCAAGGAAGGCGACCAGAACTGAACACAATATTCTAAGTGCAGTTGTACCAAAGATTTGTAAATGGGGAATGAGATTCTGGTAGTTCTATTTTTTTATTCCATTTCTAATGATGTTGAGCATGGAGTGTGCCTTTTTCACAGCAACTGCACACAGGGCCCGCATTCTCATCAAGCTGTCTATAACTACTTCAAGATCCCTATTTTGCTCTTTCACTCCTAGCTCAAATCTCCTCAGCAGATACGTGATGTTGTGATATTTTGCCCAATCTTCAATCCCACATGTAAGATGGAAATAGTCATGTTATCCTTCCCTTGTAGGGTTGTTGCTAAATGACATTCATTTTGCTGTTGTCAAGGATAATTGGTGTAACCAGCCTTCCTCAATATGTACTAACTGGGGGGTGCTGAGAGTTGTAGCAAAACCTTTCTGTCCAAACTTGCATAAGATCATAACTTTAGTCTCCCTTATGTCCTTACTTAAAAAAGAGTTAAAGAGCTAAAGAGGAGTAAAAGGTAATTACATCTGAGGCTTTTTTTGACGTCATCAAGTCCAGTCCTTTCCAAGTTATCTTTGAGACTTTCTATTCATGACAGAACAGATAGTTACCTCTACTACTCTCCTCAGCAGTTCCTATGAGTGTAAGCTAAGGAGGTAAATTATAAGGGATTAAAGGGACTTATGGGAAAAGATATTGAAAGAGACTATTGGGATACTTGTACAAAATTTCATTGGGCTTGGTACTCTTTGGCAGGTGATGTGAACAAGAGAATCCTGCATACAGGACATAAAAGTAGGATGGGAAAGTTGTTTACTCCTGACAATCCCCTCAAAGGTACTGGAAGCCTTTCCATATTGGACAATTTTATGCTAACATTACCTGAATGCCCTGGAAACACTTAACTGAACAGCAGCAGGCTGCCTAGAGAGGAAAGCAGGAAAGCCTCCTCTTCTGGGCTGGGCAGGAGTTGCCCCACCAGCTGTCCCCCAACTCACTATAATCGAAGGAATTAATCTAGCCCCTCCTAATCTGGAACACTCCAGAGGTGTTGGACCAACCATGCTGACTTCAAATTATGGGAACTGTAGCACAATTTATCTGGACGGCACTAAGTTGGGGAAGGCAAGATTGATCATCTTCCACACGTGCATATTCTTGTTAAGTTTAACAGGTTAAAATGTTTTCCAAGTTCTTTTCTCACCTCCCAAGCTTTGTATACATGGAAACCTTTTTTTAAAAAAAATATGAGCCTTTCAAGCGTCAAAGATCCAGGTATGCATTTAAAAATGGATGTCCTAACCCTTTTCCTAAAATACATTTGGTCTTGGTACAAGCTGACTTAACTTCTGATTGTGGCACCATAGTGAATTCCATCCCAGAAAGAAACTGGGTAATGCTTCTTCTCTCAGCTGGCACACAGGGCTCTTGCTCTCAACCCCACGACAAAGTGTTCCAAGAAGCCCAAACTAAGGTTCCCTGCTGAGCAGGAGAAAATATTTGCCAGTGGCAACAATGGCTGGAGCCATGATCTGTGGCAGTGTGCTGAATGAGAAAGGGTGTGGGTGGGATGCTGTCCTGCATGCTGGCTCATGCAGGATATCCTGGCAACTGTCCCTGTTTCCAGCAGGGAGTGCCAATGGAGAAGAAATGCTTTAGTGGAGGAATAAGCCCAAGGGAAATGGGTTAATTCCAACTCCCTAGTATAACCTAAGTACTATTCAGACTGTGGCTGGCTGGGTAAGTTTCATCTTTGCTCCCCACAAAACCCAGGGCAGAGGCCTGCAAAGTTGACCCCATTTAGTCCAGAGCAGTGGGCATGAGGATTCAGAGTTACCCCAGCAGAAGGCTTACCACACTCGTAGCAGTCCTCAGACAGAGGAACACAGGAAGTACTGCATTTTTTCACCACCAGCATGCAGTCTCTACCAGTTCTTATGCTGATCCAATGCAGGTGTGAAGTGACTGCATGAACCAGCAGGATATCAGTGTGTGCTGAAATATTCTGCGTGCCTCGATGGTAGGGATCAACTTTGAAATCAGAGATATCTGGATTTGTGCCCCCACCTTGAGTCTTTTTACTATGGGATGGGGTCATTCTTCAGGCCAGTTCACATGAGCATCAGGATAAATAGGATTTAGGACTACTTCCTTTGAAGTGGGCACAAGTGTACATCTAAACCCCATTTGCTGAAAGAAGCCACTTGGGGTCCCTCCTCTTTACCTTCCAGGATGGGCAGTGGGCAACAAACTGACTCCCCTCCTCCATACAGCTGAGAGAAAAACAAGGAAATCAAGAGCAGGCAGGTTGTGTCAAGAGGAAATCCTTGCATTGTTTCATTGCTTCCCAGGGAACAAACCAAACCAAACCAAAAAGGCAAACTGTAAGGCCAGTCTTGGCAGTGGTCATGCCGGCAGGAAGGCATGCGGATGGATTCCTGCTGTACAAGTGGATATCATACCACACTAAAGCATGCAGAACTTTAAGGCAGCCTTTTGAGTTTGGTTTCGGGGGAGATATGATGATTCCACAGGGCAGACATCTAAGACTAAGCCTGACAGAGAAAGAAAACAAGCACCCTTCAGCAGCAGTGGCAACATTGCAACGAGGAGTGCAAGACTAGATCGAGCACTCACCCAAGGCAGACTGGCTAGCGGATCTGATTTCTGGCAGGCAGGAGGGCTGGGTGGCATTTGCTGACCTATAGTGAAGACTCATAAGAGAGCTGATAGGACTGTCTTGAGATTCCCGAGAGCCATGCACTTCTTTACAGCTCCTCCGCCGCTTGGGAAGTCTATGACTGAAGACAGAGTGGTGAATGGAGCTGACATCTTGTGTCCACACCAACATTCCAAGAGTCCATGACAGTTAATCTACAAAATATGCCCTGTTAAATAGCAAAATAATATGTACCTTAAGGAAAAACTAATAATGCCTCTGTGCGGAGGGACAGGATAGTTATATGGGAAGACCTGGTTTATGGCTTTTCTTGGTCTAACTTGCTGGCCACCCTTCCCCTCAGAACAAGGAAAATTCTATACAGAAAGCAACTTGCATTTATCATGAGCTTTGGTTTGCTTACTCTAGGCATATACTGCAGAGGTAGGGAATGTGCGACCCTCCTAAGGTTGGTTGGCTGTAACTCCCATCAACCTCAGTCAGCATAACCAATGGTGAGGGTGACAGAAATTATAGTTCATAAATATCTGGATGCCCACCCTTTCTCCATCTAGTGAATCTACAAGTGAAATATAAAAACAATGTTTTGAATGGCTTGGGCAGATTTGACACAGAACTCCCTGCCTTCTTAACAATCTACTTCTATGACACTACAACCTGAATGTTGTTGGTCAAGGGGATTCCTGCTAGGTGGGTGAGTCTGTTTGAGGTCAGGGAGCTGGACCATTCACCTTAGAAAGGCTTTTGAGCCACACAGAATGAGAGACCTACAAACAAGAAAAATGAACTGAATGACTCTGGATAACAAACTTGGGGAATTACTTAAGATCTCCTGAAGTAACCATGCCTTAAATGCTTGGATAGTGAAGGAGGAGGGGGCACCACATTTCTGGAAAGGGGTAGTGACATGCCTGACTGTTAAGCTGGGAACCTACAGGCTGAGTGGATTGAGAACACTGGATGTAACAGCACAGGACACAAGAACAAAACTATAGAATCACACAACATATTGATGTATTTCCCCAGGTGTTAACTCCTATACTCATAAAGGGTTTCAAACTAGTTCAAGGCAAACCAAAAAGTATGGGGGTTACCTCTTCCTTATTATACCATTTGAGACACATGCACTAAAAATATAATGTACTGATTTTTTATCATGTGTGTTACCCACAACTGAGATTTAAAATTATTTAAATCCCTGAAAGGCCACCTGGATGAACCTTGAGCTGTAACCCTAACTTAGATGAAATTTACTCTTCAGTCACTTAAACAATATAAAATGGACACAGACCAGGGGAAAGCCTTAGGCAATGTGACCATTAGGCCCCAGATCACCCTGCTTTACCTTTGTTAATTAAAGCTACCTAGCTTATCTCAGTAAATCTCCAGCTGCACAGAATGTACAGAAACTCCTTAAGCCAGCCTTCTCCAACCTGGAGCTCTTCAGACATTTTGAACTACAATTCTCAACATTCCCAGTAAAATAAGCAGTGGCCATGTTGGTTGGGGATGATGGAAATTCTGGCATCTTCCAGATTTGATGGACTAGATCAGGGAAGGATGAATTACTTTTTGAGAGAGAACAGGATCATGGGAATGACACACTGGGTCCTTGATGTCCACTAAAAGAACACACAAGCTCCATCAAGCATTCCCCTCTGCAAAAGTCAGAGTTGGCAACTTCAGAGGTAAAAGCTTTCTCTAAAAGCATGAATCAAAAGCAGCAGCAGAAGAACATAAGCCCTAAAAATCACCAGTCTGAAGCCAAGAGTGCAACACTGGAAGTCAAAACTGTCTGGATTGCTGCCAATCTCCAGACATTATCCACCACCCTTTGCAGTACTGGCAACTGAGCAAATAGGATGATTTTTTTTTACTTACTTGGTAAATGCTATCAGCAGCTCCTTACCAAATACCCCAACTGGCCACTGAAAGACCACTGCCAAATAAAGAAGAAGAAAAGAGCTGTTCTTGTCTAGGATGTTGAGCTTGTGCCTCCACACATCCCTCCGAAGTAATTTCAAGTCCCTCTCATCTCCCAAGCTTCCCAATATTCACACAAAGCCTGTCTGTAAACCCGAGCAGCTACTAATACCAGTAGAGCTGTCCAAGCTCTTTACCCTCACCTGTTGCTACTCTTCATAGTTGTAAGCTTTCCAGTGTAACCAAAAGCAAGCAATCCTTTATTTCCAAAAAAAATTATTAGAATAAAGTAGGATGGCAATTTCTGTATGTATCTATTAACTTTATATTCACCTCTGCCATGGAACTGAAGGCAGCATACGCATGGTCTGAAGCAGCCTCCTATCTAGGCACAAACCAGGCTCAATCATGCAAAACTGCTTTACCACATGCCTTTCGACAAAGGAGAGGTAACATGTGGTCCTCCAGATTTTGCTGGACTACAGCTCTAAAATCCAACTGGCCTATGCTCCAGCTAGTCAAACCAATGGTGAAGACTGAAGGGAGCTGTAGTACAACAACACCTGGAGAGCCACACTTTCCATACCCCTACTGTAGATGATGCCCTAGAGTCAACAAATTCACAAAGGCTTAGAATAATACAGCCTGCATCTAGTTTTGCTATTGTTCTTTCCAAAGTAGTACAACCCAGTGCATGTTTGCCTTGAAACATCTCCCACATGCCTCAAAAGGGCTTAATTAAGTTTGCAAGGGTTTCTGCAATCCTATACACGTGCACTTAGAAATCCATTCCATTTGACTCAAGTGGGGCTACTCCTATATAAACAGGCATAGGACTGCAGCCTGAAACATCCTATACTGGCCTCTTCCCTTAAGAAAGCTTCCAGGAAGTTTTCACTTGAAAGGTCTTCTTCCCCAAACTCCAAGACTTATTCTGGAAGAAGACAGTACTTAGAGTAACTGGTGGGTAACTCAGGAGCAACCCCTAGGGGTTGTATTCTACCACTACAGCATTAAAGAAAATAATGCCTTGAGAATACACTGCAGTCATTTTCAGAAATTTGCTGCAGCCATTAGAAAACTATTTTAAGAAAGGACAGCTGAGACCCAATTCTTCTAATGCCCTTTTCCAGCCAGGGGAAATATTTAATTTACCCAGCAAGCCAACTGGGTTTTGCATACCTTTTCATACATGTTAAGAGAATTGAAGAAGCTGCTACCACAAAGCGTACATAAGACAAACTCTCACCCAAGACCAGAGCTAAAAGCAGAAACCAGGAGAGGCTTTGGTTGTTATTGAAAGCACTTCCACTTTTTACATGAAAATATCATAAAGTGTAAGGCTGTTTCACTGGAGACCAGGGCCAAAATCTACTGTATCTCCAATTACTATGACAGATTTGAAAACTGACAGAAAGAAAATTGATGTGTTTGAAATATGGTTCTGGAAGAAAGCTTTGAGAATACCCTGGACTGACAGAAAGGCAAACAAGTGGGACCTCAATCAAATGACACCAGAACTTTCCCCGAGAAGCAAAAATGACAAAACTGAGGCTGCCACCACAAGAAGGCAAGACTTCCTAGAGAAGACAATCGTGCAAGGGGAAATTAAGGGCAGAAGAAGAAAAAGATTACCAAATATGAGACAGATCAATTCCATAAAGGAAGCCAGAGGCTTGAGCTGAGAAGAGCAGAGCTATGAAGGAAGAGACATTTTGGAGGATATTCATTCACAGGGTCACCATAGACTGGAGATGACTTAATGCTATGCACATAATGCCTAAAGTGGAGTTTATAACATTGGGTGCTTGGATAAGTAGATGTACAAGTTCATTCCATATTTCAAACTTCTGAAAATGTGTTTTCAACACTATAACTAACTGCTCTAGCAAAGAACAAGATCAAAGTCAGAAAGATATACAACTGAATACTGTTGTCAGTTACTAGTATATGCCACACCATTGTATGAAGGGCAAAACTGAGGCAGACTCTCGACAAACATAAAACCAGCAGCCGCAAACATAGAAATGAAATCTTGCTCTGCAAACCTCCTGCTTAAGCTAGATGCAATGGATGCATTTAGTTTCTTTTCTGGACCGGACTGTGTGTTGCCTTCTAGCTCAAAGCAATATGTATTTACACCTGAATTGCTTTTCTTAACCTGCAGGTTCCAGGAGTGAGCCCCTCCCATGATGTCATGTCTGGCTCAGAAGAGGCTCAGGATTCAATTTTAGGTCACTGAAGGAGAGACTCTTGCTCCAACAGAAAGAGTCTGGGAGAAATCCAGCACAGGAAAAAAAACAACTAGATGATCACTCAGAAACTAGCAATACCCATTGCAGCAACATGGACAGAATCAAGCTTGAAAATAGCCACTTGCCTGTGGTAAAAACCACCTCCAAGCAACTAATCAGGGAAACTGCAAGAAAGCTGGTTCGTTTTGTTCTCTTGGAGCTTTTGATGTAACTGAAATTACTAAATCAACATATGCAGACAGACTGGTTAGGAACTTTTAGGCATTCATTTGCAAGCGTGCATTAAACTAAACAGACTCTCATAAAAGGCACATGTGAAAGAGCAAACTAAAACTCTAAAGAAACACTGTACACAGAACCATTATCTCTTTAGCCAAACACTTCAGAGGACTTCTTTATGAAAATAATGCAGAAAATGCTTTGTCAAAAGACTTAGAATATAGTTTGCCTGTTCTTGAATGATGAAATGATTTGTTATTAAGGGCATGGTAAAAAGACACAAGAGCCCCAAATGCAACAGAACTTGCAAGGATATATTTATCTCTGACAGAGGGAATGGCACACAAAATCTTCCTTAAGTCCAATATAACATTCAAGTTAAGATTAATATTGTTAAATGCATACAAGAAAAATGTTCTTGGATTTTTTCCAATCCTTCCTTTGAGAAGGCACATCTCAAAGTAGGCATGTGACCACTTGAGGAGATAATGCCCCAAATCTTATTCCTTGACCCAGGTCAAAGAATATGATCCATGAAACAAGAGGACCTAAAATCTACTTGTTGCATCAATGGCACTTGATATAAAATGTCATCATTCATCTATTTTGACTCTGAGACTGTACACATACACATTATACAGAAAGTCTACATTGCTCAAAATCTTCTATTTCATTAGAACATGTAAGGTACTAGAACATGTTTTGAGACAGAAATCTGAAAAAAACTCAGCACAGGAGGGCAGGAAAGAACAACAATTTCCATTGCTCAGGAAGTAACTGGTTCTGTCATACACCACTGCCTATAAATGCCACCTCTTAACAGCACCATCAGCCCATCCCTCCACCAAAAGTGGAAAATAATAAACTCAAATATAAACTTCAGAATTAAAACAAAAATGGAAACTACTGTAAGTGAATCAATTTGAATTATCTGTACAATCATACAATGACAAATAGGATTTTACTGTCTCTGGACTGTCTGTTGAATTTGCATTTCTTTGACATAGCATTATTATTATTATTATTATTATTAATAGGCTTATATCAAGTCCACCCCACGCATGCTGAATATATTAGGAAGCAGTCTTTGTAAGTAGAAAGATGTCAAATTGAATGCTATAGGACAAGAGAAACCTCTGACTCTCCTTGCTTCCAAGTGGTCGTATAGTACCTCATTATTCTGCAGTATTTGTGTGATTCTGCCCCTTAACCAAATACAGTTCCACCATCTCATCTCCCCATTGAAAACAAAAATGTTGATAGTACAGAACATCAGTAAAATCAGTAGCCCTCAAGCCTGGGGTACCCACTCCAGCTTCCTGAAATACACTTCTGGTGACATGCCCCTTATTTACAAAAACATTCAGTCAAAATGATAATTCTGAAAGAACCCCAGAGTAGCCCATCATTTACACTAACCTCCCCAACCTATCATTTTAAACAGGAAAATAGGTCTACAGGATTCCTTGAAAGCAGAACTAGATCAAATAGGAGCCAAGGCCCTCAGCTGCTTGGAGTCTAGTAAAAATGGAACTTAACAATCCTGATCCGTGGGTATCAAAGGAGAGGATTAGAAATTTGAAGGCAGCGGTGAGGGGGGTGGGTGGTTGTCAGTCTTCTTTATTCTCAAAGAGAAGAATATGGTACAAAGAACTGAGGATGGTAGAATGGAAAGTCAGGAATTGT
>NW_025336126.1:1288956-1336280 GCF_004798865.1 Varanus komodoensis | reverse complement strand
ACAATTCCTGACTTATTATGAAAAAGAAAATCATGGGAAGAAGAGGATAAAAGCAGTCAGAAAGAAAATCGCCTTTTCATTGAATTGGTGCAATACAGCCTCTTTGTTCTCCAAACATTTACCTTCTGTTCCCACTCCCCAGTCTGCCCCAGACACACACAAAATACCCTCCCTCCCTCCGTGTGCTTGGTTCTCACCTGTAAGTCTCGGCAGCTGCCTAGATACTGTCCCCCTTGTGGCTCCAGCTCCAGGATACTGGGGGTGGGAAGTACACCCCCGACCTCCTCCTCTTCCCCAACTCCTCCAATCAAGGAAGAGGGTTTAGAGGGAACTGTCACTGGCTCCCCTGGATGAGGAAGGCCTCTGGGTAGGAGGCACAGGGCATGTAGAGCCTCCCCCCACCCTTGCCTAGCTAGGAAAGAAAGGATCTACAGGAGGCAAGGCGGGCAGGGGGCTCTACTAAAGGAAAAGGGATGGTGGCATCCCTGGCAAAGAACGGAAGAGGAGTCTCTCGCAGATCCAGCTCTATAGCGGCTCTTGGGCGGGGGAGAGAACAGAATCTAAATTAGGGGTGGGGTGAATCTATGAGACAGGAGGCCCTGCTGATGAGTCTGTATGAGGCCAACAGACAAGCTATGAAGGAAATAAGATGAGAACTAAATGGTATGCTGCAGTCCCTTACGGATGTCAGGGGCTCCCGACAGATATTTATGAATATAATTTTAAAGAGGGAATGCGAAAATGGTCCCATAGGTAATGGAGAGAATGAGAGGTTTTAGGAAGCACCTATAATACAGAATGCACAGCGTTCCGTAAGGGAGACAGGACTGGGTGGGGGTGGGCGGGGGTCCTAAAGAAGCCCAAGAAATGCTCTCGGGTCCAGGGAGCCCTACTAGGGGTGGGACGGGAAAAGGGAGGGAGCCTCTCTCTAGCGGAAGGGTAATGCAGGGTTCTGTGGGGGTGGGGGGCCTGGCTCTATGCGGCCCCCCCTCCCCGCTCTCGCCTCCTCGAGCTCCTCCGCCTTCTCCCTCCCTCTCACTCACTCCAGTTGTCCCCAAATCCAAGATGGCGCCCAAGGCAGGAGCCAGACCGGAACCAAGGCAGAGAGAACCCTAAGCGCATGTGTGGAGGGGAAGGGGAGCGACGGGGAGGAGCACGCAGGCGCGGCAAGCCGAAGGGGCACGCGCTGAAGTCTTCTCCGAAGCCGGAGAACAGTCGCTTGCGTAGAACGGAGAAGAAAATGACGGTACGCATGCGCCTTGCTAAGGGCGTTCTAAAGAGCCTGCCCGAGTAGAAGAGCTTTATGAGGAACCACGGGGAAGTATTCACTGAATGAAACGCAGCGCACGCGCAGTAATAAAAAGAAGGGGCAAAGAGGCCCGCTCTCATTGGATTAGTGTACGGTTGATGGGCGGGACTTATTTTCCTTGACAATATGAAGAGGGTGGGAGGAGAGACTAACACTCGGATAGAAATGAGAAAGATGCACTGGGATTGGAGGAGGAACTTCGGAAAAGGCGAGAGCAAACAAGGAGCTTGGCGTCCTGGTTGGTTGAATGAAAAGCAACCTGTTCAATGAAAGGAGTCAGACTGGGACTCCACATGCCCTCGAGCGCATTTTGATTGGAACACTACGTTAGAGGCGGGACGTGATTGGTAGGCTGGGGTTTTTAGAGGCGGTGTTTCCAGCGCTCAGCTGTTACTGGGGCAGGATTCAGATCGAATTGGCGCGCGCGTATAGAAAGGCGGCGGGGGATGACAGCTGTTCAATGAGGGGAAATAAAGGGCACTGTAGGCGACGGTTAAACCGTCACTGCAGGGGCACAGGGTGCGCGCGCGCCCGAAGCTCCGTGAGGGAGGGCGGGGTTAGGCGCTCCCCTCACCCAGTGCAACGTCCACGTTTCTTCTGGTTTTCGCAGTGCGACCGTTTCCTCATCGCATGTGGTACCGAGAATACCTTGACACCGGTGAAATCCAGACTAATGCGGCACATAACCGGTCAAAAGGACGGGGCAGATCACTCACCCTTCTGTGACCGTATCACTGAAACATCAAGCAAGCAGGCGGGAAGACAGCCAATAAAACCGCTTCTGAAAGTGTTGACTTAGGCGAGAATAATCTACCTGGTTTCAAACAGGGCCGCCAGCCCCGGCAACGTCATGCGAATACCTCTCGGTTGTTAACTTCACCGATACTGATGCAGCAGTCTGTACCGTATTGTTTTTCACGGTGACGTCTCTGACCTTGATTGGCTGAGCTGGTGCGATGGCCTGGGCTGCTCGGTGCAGTTTGCAGTCCGATTTCCGTGAGGGCAGGGCAGCTTGTCGGTTGAGTTGGGATTAAAGCATTCCAGGGGCCGATCTGAGGACTTCGAGATGACCCTGGGACGGAAATGGATGGGTAGGGAGCCCAGAAGCAAGACTGCGGTTTGAGGAAATGGGCTGGATATTTTAGGATACGACAGCAAGGCCTGAGACAGCAAAATGGGGACACAGATAAATTGGTGTTCTGATGGAATCTCACGCTGCTTAAAGCAATGCTGCAGGGTGCGGGGAAGAGGGGAGAGGAATGGTAGGGAAGCGGATCTAGAGATACGGGAACGAAAGAGCTGGAACAAAGGAAGTGGGACAAAACCAGGGCCTGAGAAAGCAACATACGGTAAAAGGCATAGGACTGGAGAAGGGATTTGATAAAGACAGGAGGGGCTGGGCAGTTGAGGCAGGAAACCCTACTATGAGCATCTTCTGGAAATGATGCAAGGTGTTCTTATTCAAATTTATGGTGAAAGATAGGCACCCGATAGAATAATTCATATACCCTTAGATGTAGCATTTGAGAAGGGGTAAGCTATGGATCAGTTTCAGAGGGTTTGCTTTTGTACAGCTCTTAGGTGAGATCAACTAGACACGTATCTGAGATACAGCCTTCTCAGTGGTGAAGCCACAACTGTGGAATAATCCCCTTGTAGAGATGTGCTGTGCTCCTTTTCCTTAAACCTCAAGCCATTACTGAAATACTTATTTCAGCATGCTTTTAATTTTTTGTCTTCCACTTATTCCTTGCTTTTAATCTCATTGCTGCTTGTAAGCTGTTTTTATTCTTATTCTTGCCCCCTTGTGCATTTTTAAATTGTTATAAGCTATTGGGTATGTCTTTGGTTTTAAAAGCGTAACATAAATAAAATAGCATTCAAATAAATCCTTAACTCAATGCAGTTTACTTCTTGGTGGAAGTTTATAGGATTGTGGTAGAAATAAGCAAACCTTGAGGTAACTTGTATCAAGAAGTAGCACTGGGTTTCTTGTGGTCACATCACTTGTTCCCATTAATGTTATTCAATCTTGAGAGTAGTGACCTCTGCTCTGATACCAAGGGGGCAATGATTATTGGTTATGTTAACAAAGTGACCTGCAGCACCTAACTTTAGTACAACATTTACTATCAATGATAGTCCCATTTGGGATAATACTACAGTAGTCCTTGCCCCACTCAACACTGTGTGACTTTCCCAAAATATCCATCTGAAAAATACTATTATGATTCAGTTTGCATCACTGGTATAGCCACTCATAAGACAAAAAACAAAGACCTTTTGCGTTTAGATCTAATTTATTGCATTATTCCCTCTCAGAGGAGTTCATCTAGTACTCCAGTGAAGCAAAGTCACAACTGAACTCTCTGCACATCTCAGCCACACCACCACTAAGTAGATCTACCAAATGGCAAATGCTGTGCAATCCAGGTACTTACAGAAAAGTGGTCAAGTAGCCAGGACACCTGGGTTCTTTGGAATATGGAATGAAACATGGCAATAGCTAGACCCACTCAGATTTGACCCCATTTGTCTCTGGGTACTGGATAACACAAGCCAGCTGCACAACACAGCATGGCACAGAGGCAGAGAAGGAAAGCACTGGTCATCAGGAGACGCTGGCTGCAAAGGGCACGATCTGCCTGAGAGTGAAAAGAATGTGACAGTGAATGGTCCTTCCTTTGTCATTAGCTTCTACCAGGGAGAAACCCAGAGTCCCAAAACAAGACACTGCCCCCACACCACCCCCGTATCTTACCTGGTCCAGCATGCTGGACAGGGCAGGATTGGCCTGGTAATGGGATCTGTAGCAAACCCCTGACTCTTCCAGATGCATGTTCCACTCCCTTATCTCACACTGAGGCGGTTGTCTGGGAACAGGAGGGATTTATTTATTTATACACATATTTATAGACTGCCTGTAACTGCCAGGCCCTTCCTAGGTGGCTTACAATACAATGGATGCATTGAATGAATGAGTTAAGAACCCTTGCAACCAAATCTTTTCCTCTTATCTCACCTGGTCTTGGGGAGAAGGGATAAAGGTGCAACAATGCTAAGGCAGCATTCGCGGGAGGCAGAATTCATGACGACAGCCAAGAAGTGGATTGACTTTTGGGCATCTGGACCTGTGCATGGAGTTGGTGGACGGAAAGGTCATGGAGAGATAAACAGGGAAACGGACTTCCCAAAATCTTTGCAAGGATCCCAGTTCCTACTATTGTGCAGCAGTGGGAGATCACTCACCTTTGAGACCTAGTTCTGTTCCACTGACTGTCAGACTCAGGTGTGTACCATTAGGAGGATCTGTGCCATTGTGAAGGTCAAAGGTAAGGCCAACCATGACAGAGAGTGTTGCAGAGGATTCAGCAGTGGTTGTGGAAGGAGGTGGTGCTGAGGCACTGTGCTGAGTCTTATTTGGGATACAGAACATTAAATGTGCCAGAGACTTTAGCAGAGCGTTCCAGTCCTTGGAAAAAGGAATGAAAAGAATTGCCATTAGATGCTTCTGCTCCTGCCTTAAAGAAAGAAAGAAAAAAACTTAACCCATTTCACATGATCTTGCTTCTTAAAACTCCCTCTTTATTCTTAACAGATAGCAAGCTTTGTTAGTTTCATAATGTGTCAGTTTAGATCTTTGAATATTAGAGAAAATAACTAAACTCCTCAATTTAATAGTGTAATACTGTGCATTGTTGAAGTATTCTTTTACTCTCCCTTCTCTAAGCAGTATTATATTCAGAGCTATTTCTGGTCAAAGGTTGTGTTGTAGGTATACAAATCCTAACCAACCTGGGACCAGTATACTCAGTTAGTCCCTTTTTCCTATATTTACCTAAAGTGATTTTCTAAGCCATCTAATTGCTCATTATGCAAACAATTGTGTTGTCAAGTAATAGCACATAAGCCCAGTAGTGGCACTCACCCTCTGCGACACCCTCCTATGTATTCCTTGAGAGGCAGAAACTATGGTGAGCTTTCAACGCCTCCAGAAGGTGTATTTGTTTACACAGACTTTCCCTGACTTGTAATGGATTGACAATGCTCTTTTGAAGATTGCATTGTTGTATTTCCTGTTTTTATTCTTACACTGTTTTATATTGGCCTTATACTGTATTGTGAGATGGGGGGTGTACTGTGAGCTGTTCAGAAATTCTTTGACAGTAAGAGTGTAATCCTGTGCATGCTTAGACAGAAACAAAAATCCTACACTTTCTAACTTCCAGGTATGCTGGGAGTTGTAGAACTTTTTTTCCGTAGCTAAAATAGGATTGCACTCTAGCCATTACAAAAATAATATAAAGACTGAGACATAATGGTGGATATACCAGCCAACATAGACAATACTCATTTCAAGACTGAATAATTGTAATCCTCCAAATTCAATTAATTCGAAGTATCCCAGTCTGTTTCTGCAAGGAACACCTAACACAGCTAGCTTTTTCCTAGCCCAGCTGAAAATTCTGTGCCTTCCATCTGTGACAATAGCCAATCAGTCCTGAAGTTTCAGTATAATGACCAATCAAAATTTCAGTTACTAGGACTCAGCCTAAGCAGTTAGCAAGAGAATTATGGGAACATGGATCCTCCCACCATCTCCTTTTCCTGTTTGCCCTCAAAAGTTTTCCCAGCTTCCCTTAGGGCCACAACCTGATGTCATCCCAAGCACTTTGGTTTCATTGTCTATGCAGGGCCCTCTAGCTCACCTCTTTGACATCAGGATTCTGAACATCATGCGACTGGATGTAGACAGCAAAACCGATAAAGGCAACAGCCAACGAAAGGAGGCAGAAGAAGGAGGAGACCAGAGGTGGGTGTCGCTCCAGACAGACACGCAGGGAACTGAGCAGGGAGCAGATGACCATGGTCACCCCTAAGGGGAAGGGTAAGAAGGTTGCAGTGTCATTCCAGCGCTACAAGATGCTGAAATGTTTGCCAGAATCAATTTGGAACAGTGGTTAGAGTGTTGGACTGGGATTTGGGAGATCTGGGTTCTAGTCCCCACATAGCCATGTCAACACTCCTAGATGACTTTGAGTCGGTCCCTAATTTTCAGCCTAACTTCCTCAGAAGATTGTTGTGAAGATAACCTGGAGAGGAGGAACATCAGGTAAGCTGCATTTCATTCCTTGCAAGAGGAAAAGAGATGGAACAGAAATATAATAAATAAACTGATCAGTTAGCGATAATGAAAAAGAATAGGCTGGCAACATGTAGCTATCAAAGAGAAAATGGACAGTCATCTATGTAGGATGATGTAAATTGGTGTGCTGCACCAGCAGGAAGTTGGACCTGATGGCCTTCTTGGCCCCTTCCAACACCGCTATTCTATGATTCTACCCCACCCCCTTTTGTGTAGTAAAGTATCTCAGCTTTCCTTTTTTTCAAAAATCAAAGTTAAAATGTGTTCAAGAGACCCATTTCATCATGGTTCCAAGATTAAACATTTAATGGCCTATGGTTTAGCAAGAAGGCTTGCTTGAGAACATCCCTGGCTTGAGTTCTCCCTACAAATTACACAAAAACTGACCCTAGCTTTCTATGTACATTTTGAAACTGGGATATTTTAAAGCAAAGGATCTCCAGTATGTATTCAGAGATAGCACAGGACAAAGCTATATATACTACATGCTGTACTGCTGGTTTGAATGAGCTCTAATGCTCTCATTTTTAAACTTAGGATTTTAAACTTCTGAAGTTAGCAAATACAGGATTCTTCACCAGCCTACTTAGCTAGACGATTCTGCTTGCAAGAGAGAATTTGTCACTCAACCAACATGGAGGATTCTTCCCTGCTCTTGATGATTTCTGCAATACAGATTTCTTCAGAAGCTGGCAAATTTCATCACCATGGAACTAGGAAGGAACAGCTGAAATTACAGGGGAAGGCTAGGCATTTGGAACAGTAGGACGCTTAGAACGATCATCCCCCATATGGCAGTTTCACCACTGCTGCATCCTGTTTCAGAATATAGGAATGCAAATCCTTGTCTGTCCCTCAAAATTCATCTAAAGAGTAATCAGCAGACAAATGTGGACAATTAAACATACAATTGCTTCATTTCTTATATTCCATTCTCTCATTTTGTGAGGCTTCAATCTGTAGATTCTTTTGGTCCTGCGAAACATTTTTTTTTGTATCTTTCACTTGCTTATTTCTCAAGAATGAAGTGTGTGCAATTATGAGGCACATACCCATTCTATGAGAAAGTTCTCATAATGCCTGCTTGCTATTTCTTAAATATGCTCAAGTAAATCCACAGTGCAACACACAGAAAATTCCTACTTTCTGTCCACCCCATCACTGTGAGCATCTCTGTTATGTCCACAAATGGTTTCTTGCTGCCTCAAGCTGCACTGATGGCCACTGCCTTAGATAGCTTTAAAAAGACACCTTCATGGAGGATACTATTACAATCACTATTAACTATGACAAGCAGGGCTTGCAACTGTTGCTATATTGAAACTTGTTTTGGATGCCAGAAAGCAATGCCCATTTCTAGGATATGCCATTTATTTATTTAAAATATTGTTACCCGTTCTATAAGAAAAACATCCCAGGACAGCTTACAATAATTAAACTTAAAATAATTTCATTCACCCTTTCCTCCCAATTTTCTATTTCCCCCTTCTCCAATAATTACCCAGTATCCTCTAGCCACTGACCATTCTCAGTCCTCTTTGGGCTTTTTTGTGTGGTTCCCTACCCCCATTTTCTAAATATTCTGAAAATGCTGTTATTATTAATTACATTTTTATACCACCCATAGCCAAAGATCTCTGGGCAGTTTACAGCAAAGTATAAACACAATAAAATACAATAAATAAAAACATTAGCAAGAATTTAAAAGTAATTTAAAATAACATAAAAACATTTGAAAGCCAAAAAAAAAAAAAAAAGATGTGGCCAAGAATAAAAGAAAGGCACCTGGATAATCATGCCAGGCTCCTGGATGGCCAGGGAGCTCTTTAAAGGCCTCTTCAAAGACAGCTGTTTTAATCTGGCATTGAAAAGATGGCAAATTTGGTGCCAGGTGGACCACAGCAGGGAGGTTATTCCAAAGATGGGAGGCCACTACAGGCCTTCCTCCTAGTTGCCACCCTCTGAGCATCTCGAGGGGTTGGCACTAAGAAGGCCTCCAGAGGTTGTGTAGAGTTCAGACAGACAGTAGAGGGTTTAGAGAAGTGTTCCAACTGGTATTGCAGTCCCGAATCTATTGTGGTTTTCTCACATCTGCTGATGCCTCTTTTGAGACTGGGTAGTGCTGTCTTAGCTACATAAGGATCGATATTTGGAGAATGAGTTTACTATAGAAGCCTTCCCCAGTGAGTGGTACTCAGTTTCTGGGATTACAGGAGTCCAACACACCTGGAGGGCACTACCAGGGTGGGGAGGACTGCTATATAGGATGCTGTATGGAACCTCTAGGCTCAGAAGAATATGCTCTTTCGTATTGAACGCTGTGGAATTACAGCAGGTGATAGTGGGCTTCCCATCTGGCTGACTACTCTGGGAAGCAGGATGCTGACCTAGGCGGACATTTGACCTAACCCAACAAAAATATATATGCTTACATTCTTCAGCACGGACAGCTCTGTTGCTGCCACGTTGCTGTGTCTTCACCTTCTCCAACAACCTTCTAAATACTCCAGGAGAATATAGCAGATGATATATTCCAGGAATATTCGAACAGTCTTCCAGGAATGAAGTTATGCTGTAAGGGCAAATGTCCACAAGGAACACTGAAGTCAGGAGAACTGCTTGGCCTTTGTTACATTTCCCAGTATTGATTTCCCAGATGTCACCATTATTCACACAGTAGTTGCCATATATTCAAATGGCTAACAGAATCTCTGCGTTGCTGCCTTTTTTCCAGTTTCATTTCTATCCCCAACACTCTTACCCCCAAGGCAATGCTGAACTGCAAAATAAGAAGGCATGCAGAGAGGGGAATGTAAGGGTGCATGGGAGAGCTGATCCCAGATGCGCATGGAGGGAGCAGGCACGCAGGCAACTGGTCGTGGTTATTCTAGATTGTTTCCTACAGTACAAAACTCACAGGAGGCCCAGCCCTGTAGGAAACAATGTGAAAAGCATATGGGTGGTCTTCACTTCAAAAATTCAACAAATATTATTATTCGCAGGATCTTCTAATGTGCATCACACATTTCCAGCTCCTAATGCTAAGTGGTTCTCAGTGGTGTGTGTGAGACAGATGGGTGATCTCTGGGAATTTCTGTGCTCCAGGGCTAATTCTAGGTGAGCTCTATTCCAAATGAAATCCTGACCAATAAAGACAGACCATGCTCCAACAAAACTATTTTCTTTTGAAGTGGTGGAAACCATTGTTAAAACAATCCCAGCAGCTGCTCAATGTTCTAGCTGTGGCAAAGGCATATAATAGTGAAAAGCAAGTTTCAACACATTCTGTGTAACTACACAACATGTTTGCAACCAACATACATCGATTGCTGCTTTCCTCTGTGGCTTGAGAATTTTCCCCACAAAGCTGGATGTTCCTTAACAATTAGAAAGCAGGGCATTAGCTCAAAGGGAGCCATGTTAAATTTGTTTAGCCTGTGTTCAGATTCCTTGCCAGTCATTAATTTAAAAAATATGCTAAGTTTGTTAGAAAAAAGCTTAAGGAAAGCTTCTTGTTCCCATTTGTAAAGCAACAGTCTGTCACAACACAGACATTTTATTTTGCTCTAACAAATCATGCTTTTTGGAGCAGGAACAAGCCGTGAGCTTGAGCACTTCTTCCATTCCCCCCTCTTTTCATGAACCCAGATTGAATGAAGGCTTCCTAATTTGTTTATAGTTTCCTGTGAGATCTAAACCAAGAAACCATGGTTTAAGTACTGCCTACAATCATAGTTTGCAAATCAGAAACAAATCCCATCTGTCCAAGTACAGAAGGTAAGAATTGTTGACACGGGTCCTGGTGACTTGTCCAGCACTCTTTCATGAAATCCATCACTCTTATTTTAAAGGTCCCTTGGTGTCTAGATGAACCCCAAAACAGGAACAACTTTTCAATCACAGCCAAGAAGATGTAGTAAAGTACAGACCCTGGAGTTAAAATTAGAGAGACATACGTAATCTGCATTTTCAAAATCTGTGTGAATCCCCTGCTCAGTATCTGGATAAGGGGCTGGCCACTGAAATCCAGAGGTTTGGACCAAAGGAAATAGGAAATATTTTGAGATACATTTCAGTAAAAAAGCATTAGATTGTACTGCAAGTAAATCTCATGGAGTTCAGTATGGTTTACTCCCAGGTAGGAGTGCACAGGATTGCAGCCATAGTAAACTTTTAGAAAGAATCAATCAATCAACTTTAATCTGCTGTGGCTACCACTTGGGTAGGTGTACCATATCTCTGCTTAGGTTTTGGAAAAGACTAAAGGGAATGTAAATGTTTCAACTCTTGTAGTTGCAGCTTTCACTGAATTTTATACTATGTTTGTTCCATTCCCACATTGTTTTCAGAGAAATGCAGGACTAATGTCTCTAAGGCTGTTTTCATCACAGCAATTACTTTAAAAATAAAGCAACAAGCAACAAAATTATAACCCTTTTATTTGATTTGTAAAACAAGATACCACATGTAGACTTTGATGCTGCAGCCAGGCCATATGGAACAACGGAAGTCACATGGGCACATGAATCTATTCTTTTACAGAGGGTTCTTCTCAAAATAGGAGCAATAGGCAGCTCTGATCTGGCAGGCTCTCTTGGTCAGTCCAGCTTCTGACAGTGGCACTCTTGGCCTGGCTGAAGCATTCTGGGCTTCTGCAGCTGCAGGACTTTCCAACGGCTCCAGCAACTCGTCGCCCTTGATCTCACAGATGTTGTGCAGGATGCAGCAAGTGGCGATGACTACGGGAATGAGCTTCTCCCTCACATCCAGCCTCATCTGCAAACATCTCCAGCGAGCTCTCAGGACCCCGAACGCTCTCTCTACACACGCTCGGCACTTGGCGAGCCTCTCGTTGAATTTCTCTTGGGCCTCGGTTTTGGGGGCAGGGTATGGCTTCATTAGCCAGGGGCGAAGGGGATATGCAGAATCCCCAATTACAACAGGGGTCATGGAAACCCCCTCCAACACTGTCTGAGTTTGTGGCCCAAAGGTGCCTTCATCCATGCTGTTGAAAAAAGGAGAGTTGTGCAGGATGCGGGAGTCGTGGGACCGTTCAGGAAAGCCAACATAGATATCGGTGAAACGGGATTTGCTGTCCACCAGGGCCTGCAACACCATTGAATAGAAGCCTTTGCAATTGATGTAGGAGTCAGCAGAGAAGGGGGGACACAGGATGGAGATATGTATGGCATCGATTGCACCAAGGCAGTTGGGGAAGCCCATCCCCTTGAAGCCCTCCATAATCTCCTGCGGTTCTCCCAGAACGATCGTTTGAGCCAGAAGCCTGCTGTTGATTTCCTCACAGACCTCTTCGAATATGGAGCACGCGGATGAAATCCCCACCCCAAAGAGTTCCGAGACAGTCTTGTAACTGTCGTGGTGCGCCAGCTTCCAGATGGTCATGGCGACTCTCTTTTCGACGGGAATGTGTGACCGCATACCTGTGTCTCGACGCTGCAGGGCAGGGCGCAGCTCCTCAGCAATATACATCAGTGTCGAGCGTGACATTCGGAACAGGGAAATCCAGCACTTGTCGTCCTGTTCTGAAGAGATCATCCGCTCCCACCACTCGCTGCATCGTGGAAGCATCCAGTGAGAGCGCTCGGACAAGGCCATCAGCTCGTGCTCGTAGTGCAGCGCAGGAGACGATGAGTACACCATAGTGACCACCGAGACAATCGCATTTCGGTGAAGCCGCAGCAGGGCCCTCTTGCGTCGTACGCTGGCGGAGAGGATCCGTCTCAGCACAGCGGCGGACCTGCGGAAGCGCCTGCGCTGCAGAATCCTCGCTATTGCGAATATCACTGTGCGCCTGTTGAGCATCCACTGCTGCACCAGCAACTGGGAGGTTTGAACACAGGCGGCAACCAAGGCCAGGCACTCTTGTTCCATTTATCTAGCCACTCCTGAAGTTCACGGTATTGGAAGGAAGTGATGTTGCTGTGACGCGAGACAAAACCCTTCCCCTGCTACACCACTGGTGAAGGCGAGGAGGAGACCATCGGGCTGGGATGACTCATAAGCAAGTCCATGCACTTCAGCTGGAAAGGCACTGTTGAACCGAAGCGCAATACATTGTAATTGGGGATATGCTCACTGACTGAAACATATGCACATTTCAACTGGGAGACCTTTTTAAAAAGTTAAATTGAGTGGAAGTCAATTGTTCCATTCAGGAATTATCAAGGCTTTGCCCGCTCTCCATTTCAAAATTGTTATGTTTTCAGAAGGTCATCTGTAGCTTTGCCTGGTCATCCTAACCTAGATTCCCTTCTGCCCATAAACATTCTTCCATCAGGTCATTTGACAATCATTACACCCATGTTGTCTCTTCTTACATTAATCCACACTGACCAACCTTCTCAATTTAGTGCTTTGAGTGCTATTTCCTCTCCAACTGGGCCTGCCATCTAATTCTTTATTTCTGAAGTAATAAATGCAAGAAGTATAGCCTTCCTGCAAATCTTAAGTGAACTAAATCTAGCAGTCACTCACCAGTGAGGGAAAAGCACTGTACACATGCTCAAAGACCCTCATAACTCAGCCATTTCATTATAAACAGGCTTTGAGCTAACACCTAGCAGATCCTGGCTCAATTTAAAATCTTCCAAGTTTTCCAAACTTCTATCCCTGTTCACTACCAAGAGAAAATAAATGAGGGGGAACTTTGCCCCTCCAAAATAACTACATACGAATGAAAAGTTTTAAATCCTCTCTTCTGTGAAAAGGGCCAGACTGCGAATGTATTTTCAGTGGCAAAAGCTCATGCAGTCAGAGCAGATCTGTGGGTCTACTGACCCAAATAATTCAGTTCAATTGCTATTTGTCATCCTTAGCAACACTTCCAAAAGCAATGTAAGGCTACTCTCTCCCTCCCTTTCTTAGCAAAACAACAAACAACAAGGTACATTAGAACTGATCTGATGGCTCCTCCTAGAACCACACACAGGATATCTCTTCTTCTCATATAATACCATTTTCCATATATTCATAATTTATTACCCAGGCTTTAAAAATCATTATTAGGTTTTCTAATAATGTCTGACATAATAATATGTCTGACAGTATTTTATTTGATTAAAGTTTTCATTCCTTGATTTTTTTGTGAACCCTCTTGGTTGACTCCAGAAAGGTAGTATCAAAATACAAATCAATCCATCCAGAAAACATGGCTGCAACCCTTAGCATCCTCACTTGGAAATACCATTGATCTCAGCAGTACTTTTTTCTGAATAACACAGTTAGGATTGGATATGACACAAACAGACAAAGCAGCGGTGTTGGACCTTCACAGCTAATAAAAAGGGCACTAGTCTGAATGGTGGCTGGGGTTGCTCTCTAGAAGATAATGACCAGGTCTGCATAACATGCTTATGCCCCCTGTGGCTTATTTAACTCAAAATGTGCTGTAGCCCCTATGTGCCCCCACACTGCATATGCAATTGCAGCTCAGCTGATGTAATGTTCAAACCAGGTAACTGAGGGTTATGTGAGAGTTAAATCACATAACCCTGAAAGAGATCATGGGTTATGCGAGGGTTGTTTCCCCTCACATAACCCATGTTTTCTGGGTTGCACAACATGAGAACCCCCAAGAGGAGGCTGCATATTCAACATAGTGACTGCACACTCCTCCTGTACCACAGTTTCAACATAAGCTCAGGAGCTCATGGTAGACTGCTATGCTTCATGAACATCTCTCCAAGTAACTTCTGAAGACTTATTTAAAAAGAAAAAAAAAGTTTGTTCTCTACTGAATCTGATAAGCATCCTTGCTCCCTCCCCTGCAAGAAACAAAAAGGCATGAAGGGAATATGATGAGTAGCTTTGGGGGCTGAGAGGATGGTGCTCGATAAGCAGAGACTGTACAGTTGGGGATGGAAAAATAAGAGGGCCTAGAGATAGAGCATCGCTTAAGCCGGGGCAGGCAATCTAAATGCATGCTGAAAGGAATCAGTTCAGTCCCGTGGAAAGAATGGTATGTCCCCTCCCTGTATTAGGAAGGAAGCAAGTGAAAGGTAACCCCACCCACCACTGGCATCACACCTCCAACAGATGCCTTCAGTGGGAATAAGGCTGGCCCATCTCCAGTCTTCTTGAATCTTTAAAAACGATTTCTGGACATCATCTCAGATCTTTCCTGCTCCAATTTTTACTATTTTTGGGGGGACAATCCATTTTTTCCAATACTTATTCCTAGTAAGTCACAGGGGTGGCTTTTGCCTTTTACAAACACCCTATTGACATTTTGTCAGCATGACTGGTTAACTTTGTCATTCTTCAAGATTCTGCTTCCCACTTCACCCCAGGTTTCAGGGAGCTAAGTCTGTGGGTGGGTACACTCTTTTCCCATGTACATGAATGTAAACTTATGTTATTCATGTATCATCCTGAACCTGACACGTACTACAGCTGTCAAGAGGCATGTTTCCGTGTTGATAATAATCATGTTTAACATGTTTAGCACTTCCAAGCATTTACAGTATTTTGCAGGTATTAGCTATTTGTAATCCTTATAGCAACTCTATATGGAAAATATTCTTATTCTCTGTTTTGTAAATGGAGCTATTGAGGCTGAGAATGAACTTGCCTAAAACCACCGAGTGAATTCCTGGCACAGGCAAGACCCAAATTTCTGATTCATAGCTCAGTCTCGTAGCAAGCATGGTACCCTAACTCTTTTGGTAAAAACTGTAGGGCAATCATGGTGTTTTTAAAAATGATTACCTTGCCTTCTTGGCTATTAGGATAAACTACTTCAGATTATATAAATGTTAGCAGACAGCCAGGAGATTACACAGACTGTGAGCCTTTTCACAAATTGAGCTCTCCTATCAGCAGGTCTTACTATCTGTGTTATCTTTGTAGCAGATTGGATAGCAGAAATCAGCCCTTTGTGGCCGTTTCCTTATTTTTGTTGTGCTTCCTTCCTGACCTGATGAGAAAAAGCAACTACTTCCATGGATTCTTTCAAGAGAATGTAACACGCATCAGGCTTGAGGCTGACAATAATGCTTTCAGTCTTGTTCTGTTACCTCTTCTGTGTTGTTGTAGCTATGTCATTGTGACCTACTTTGAACTTCTTCACAGAACTGCAAGATGTAAATATACAAATGTTGTTATGTGCTGTCAAGTTTTCTCTGACTGATGGCAAGGTTTGAAAATGTTCTGATCCTGACAAGCCCTGCTCAGCTCTTGCAAAATCAAATATTCAAATAAACAAGTACAAATAATAGCAGAAGGGTAGCTCTCACAAAGTGATCACAGCTCCTCAAATGTTGGGGGTACCCAGAAAAGTACATTAGGTGTGCGGGAGTTTGTGTGAAATTTAGACTAAATTCCTCCAAAATAATACTTGGGCCCTGTGTCTTAGGGCACGGGTTGGCTGTAGCTTCTTATCAATTCAAATCACTCAGTGTTAACTCAGAAAACCTTTTATTACTATACACATTTATTTCATGGTTCAGGATTAGCATTCAAATCAGGGTCCAAGCTAGTTGTGTTCCCAGTTTAGAGGAAACTCTTGAGATAGACAGTCACAGGTGTGAAGGCATAGATGGTTAACATTGTGAAAGCAGATAGTTTTCTTGTTCATTGATTACTTTTTACACTGCTACTCTTCCTGAGAGCTCTAAAGTGCAGGGCTTGGATTCACTCTCAGCTGTAAAACTACAGAAAGCAGACATGGGCAAGTTATCATTTATCACTCCTGAGTTTCCACAGGGACAAGAAAGAGTAGCCTTTCTTTTGCTAAGAACTGCTTTGGGAAGAAATGGAGGTTGGGGGTATGCATGCAGGAGATCACCTCTCTTTTGGCTGCTGACTAGTGACAGAGAGCTGCTGAGCTATAATGAAGAAAGCATAGTTCTCTTTCTAATAAATACAAAGAAGGCTACAATTCTGTGCATGCTTAAGTAGCAAGCCCCATGGAACACAATGGGGCTTCCTCCTGAGCAGACACGGCAAAGAACTGCACGGCACATCAGGTCCTGGGAGGGCCCTGCGCTATAATTCGGAGCTGCTCCATGTGTTTTATTTACCTGCTGAAGACCCGTCAGGTTCAGTCTCTGCAGTTAAAGCGAGTTTACCGAGCAGGGCTGCGAACGCTCTCTGTGCCTGCGATCCGGAGAGCCACCAACGGCACCCCTCGGGAATTTTAGACTCTGGAGTTTATGGTCTCAGCGCAGGAAAGGGCTCTCAGGACGTTCACATGTTTCAAAATGTGGTGAGCGAACCCTGCCAGCTTGAAAGGCCCTTGGCTTTGTGCCCCAAGGCTTCGCTCCGAGGGCACCACTGAACTAATGACGGAATGAACTGACTCGGCGCGCGCACTGTCGTCCCGGGTTTCATTCCCTTGCAATTAAACGGGCCTATATTGGGACAAAAGGCCTATCGTAGAAAAGAGAAGTTGATGGAGCGCAAAGTAGCCGGAGGAAGAGGATGAGAAAGGGAAACAGCTGCGGCGAGGAAGGAGAGAGAAGAACGTCCACAGGAGCAAAGGAGGAAGAGCCTCATCTTACCTCCGTCCTGTTCTCTCCTCTGCAGCCCTCCAGGTTGCAGCTAAGGCGCCTTCCCTCTTTACGAAGGTTGCCACTATCGAAGGTGCTGTGCCTTTAAGAGGTACTTGCGCCCACCCATCGCCTTATTTTTACATGGCCATCCGACAGGTAAGAAGCTTCTTACGCACGCGCAAATGACGCTCCCGTCTTCCACCCCGCTCTCATGACGTAGGAGATACGGCTTTGGAGTGACGCAACAGCGTTCGCCCGGACCAGTGGCACAGTGCGCACGCGCCCCGAGTAGACCGTTTCCCTTCCCTAGCTCACTTCCTAGAGACACGGCTCTGCTTCCGGGAAGGGGAATGAGCCGACAAGAGCGGGTTGTGTGTCTTCCGGCGTAACGGCTCCGTGAGACCACAGAAAAAGGCTTCCGAGAGTTGCTAGACCTACCCTAACTACTGAATGTTTGAGAGCCATTTTGATTGAGGGCAAAAGTGTTCTTTTACGGATCCTCAGTGCTTATCATCAAAATGAATGTAGCTGCATTTCGATAATTGTCTTATGAATGACAAATAATCTTGTGACGTTTTAAAGATTAACCAATGTATTCTGGTTTATTTTTCCATGCACATAACCAACTTCTTAGATTCATGCAGCGTTCATTCTCCTTGGCCGGCGTGTGTGCACATGGCGGGGGCGGGCGGAACCGTAAAAGGCGAGGCGAGGAGGCGAGGCGAGGGAGCCGAAACGTGAAAGGCAGTTACGCTACGGCGGCCATCCACGAAACTTTTGGACCTCAACAGCCTTGCGTCGGACGGGCCGTTGTCTAGCGAAGCTCTGCCGTTTCGTCTGGAAATATTTCTGCACCTTGAGGGAATTGACCCTGTTCCTCTTCCAGATATCCCCTGGTTTCTTTACTATGGGTATTCCCGATGCTAGATTTGTGTAGAATACAGGCCAAACTTCCCCAACCTGGTGCTCTCTAAGTGTCTTGAACTTGTGCTTCCATCACCTCCAGCAAGCATGACCAATCGTCAGGAATGCTGGAAGCTGTAGTCCAGAGCATCTGGAGAAAGCTATGCTAGCGAATTACCAATAAATGATGCATGCATTGCACAACGGAGACCAAGTTGTAAGCACCCCTTATGTTATTGACGTACAAGTCAATAGGTATAACCTTGGTTAAATCATGCAATCTCACATAACCAGGCCTGAGAAAAGCCTTCTTTTCTAGAATAATCAGCATGTGTGCATCCTTGAAAGGTAGCTAACACTAACCAGGCACTAGTCCTGAGAAAGCTAGTTGGCACTTCACAGATAACAGCAGCTCAAACAAAGGGCAATTCACACCAGCCCACCCCGTCCTCCTCCTCTTCTATGTAATAGCACCCCATCCTCCCCCCCCCCTTCAGAGCATCCTCTTTAGTATGCAAGTGGGAAAGATCATCCCATTGCAACTTTTTCTTATGTAACCTATTGGAAAGCGTTAACTGTGTTACATGTAACCCTTTAATGCTCTATGTATAAAAGGGCCAACTAAGGACTGCTCAGATGTGCCATCTGGAACAATTCATTGGTAACCAGTTATTCTTGAGAATCAATCCAAGAAAATCCTCCCTGGTGGGTATTGTGGGCATACACCCACCAGGACACGTGCCTTTTGGTCAACATTATGGATGGTATTAATAATGTATACAATTTCATTCTCTGGAAGAATGCTTAGAATTACAGCATTGCCCTTCTGTGGAAAAGCCCGACAAGAAATTAATCTACTCCTCCTAGTACTTGTGCTGCTCTTTATCTAAGAAGCTACTTTCTTCCAGCTAAATGGCGGCAGCAGCAGGAAAGGATTCCTTTTGCACAATGAATGAATGAAATCATTTAACAGTGATCCATTTGCCCAGAAGTTCTATTATGCTAAGCAGATCCTATTCTCAATAAATAGGCTATTTTTCTTTGTTTAAAACATTTATATGCCGTCCTTCACTACTGCATCTCAGGATGGCTTACAAGATTAAAAACAGCCATAAAAACAATTGATAAAATAATCAATTTTTATCCTAAAGGTAACAAGGGTGCTCTCCTGCCGTCCTAGTATCAGTGAAGTGCCATTACTATACCAACAGCTGTGCCAATTCATAGGCTTACTTTTGTAAAAGACGCTAGAGATATTTTTAAAAGGTTTTCTCCTTTTGAAATAAAAAGTAGCAAATAGCAAACCTTTTCAAAGGCCTAGGGACTTTCTAACAGAGCTCGTCTAGAAGCTAAAAGGAATTCATCGCTACCCAGATAAAACAGTGTTGGAGGATACCGCCAGATATTAACCCCTAGCTCTACAACATAGAAAGGAATAATCATGCCAAGCTACAGCTCCCATCACCATGCTGCCAGAAGGCACAGCATTTCTTCTTTCTTTTCTTTCAATTATATTTCTTAGCTAAATGTTTTTGTTCCCTTCTGGCAAAACTCATCAAAATTTGCACTCTAGTCCCATGCTTTCAAAAAATCATCTGAAATCTTGTCATATTTACACCTTCAAAGTAATTTTCCCCACAGACCCCTTTCAGGACCCTGGTTTCAACAGTATCTCCCTCTGCTGAATTGTGTTGTGCTGAGTAACAAGCAGAGACTGACAAAGAAAGATAATTGAATTTAAATAAATTCTTTTTTTGCCTTTATTTTTCAGGGGAATCCAGAGAAATTAAAAACCATGTGAAGAAATTAAAAACCAGAGCATTAAAACAGAGAGAAAGGGGGGAGGAGATGAGACAACAGTCTCACCCAGGACAATTTGGGCTATAACAGCAAAGGAAAGGAGGTAGGCAGATAGCGTAGCTTCCCCTTTCAAGATGCCTGGGCTTCTCCAGTCTTCAAGGGGGTGGGGTGGGGTGGGAGCCTTGCCACTCCCCATGTGCCCCCCATATCTTAGCGGTGCTTCCCCTGGATATTCCTGAAGTTAACCCTTTCCATCCGAGGTATCCGTATAAAACTTCACTCTGCTAGGAGCTAGAAAGAGAAAAAAAGGAAAACAGAAGATGATGGTGTACCTTAAAGGGAGATGTCCCATGAGACATGAATAAGCCATCTGCCTGCCCCAAGTCCCATTCACCTATGAAACTAGAGTGGTAGTCCAAGGACAGTTCCCTATCCACCTGCTTCCTACTATGCAGTTATTCAGTTAGTCCATGCCTTGGCCAAACTGTCTCAGGCAGCCCCACGTGCAAAGCTAGACAGCTGTGAAATTCAGCAGTGCACTCTACTCTGCATCTGCCTCATTCCTGGACAGCACAGCCACATGCACACGACCAAGTTCTCACACAACAGTTTCTATCCAATATTAGGCCGACTCAGGGCAGAGCAATTGAAATGAATGCAACACGTTAGACTAACACTGAATACAACCCGATGTCTCCCTGCTTGATTCCCTGTATCCTGTTATTGCTCAGACTGAAAGATCTGGACTGCCTGGCTTCTGAATCGAAGGCAACAACAGGCAGTTCTGTTGTTAGGTTTCACTGTCTTGCAAGTTCTCCATGCTATGATCTGGAGTTGGAAGTATTTTACAAACACAGGTTGTACTTTCATTTCCTACCATCGGCATCATTGAGCAATTTCTGTTGCTACATGCTGCCAAGTTATGACTCTGACTTATGGCAACCCTATGAATAAATGCCCTCCAAGCGGTCTTGTCCGTGACGGCCCTGCTCGGCTCTTGTCATTTCAAGGCTGCAGCTTCCTTAATGGAGTCCAGCCATCGCATATCTGGTCTTCCCCTTCTGGTTTCACCCTTCTCTAGCACTGTCTTCTCCACTGAGTCTTGAAGTCTCATCCCAAAGTATAACAGCTGTCTAGCAATTAGGGCTTTAAAACTATTTAATATATGCACTCAAACACAGCTGAGCACAGCATTTAAAAAGTCAAAGGACGACATTCAAATGTGGAACTGATGTGTCACAATTTTTGAAAGCATTTTCCTTACAAAAATGCTAGTAAAATGTTCACCACATTTGCACTCAAATAAGGTTGTGCATTTTCATGGTGGTGGGTTGTACTGCGACTGGCTATATGACAAGGAATAGACAAATATATGGAAAAAGGTATCCTTGCTGTATATTGAAAGCAAATATTGAATCAATAAGCTTTCATTTGTTTTGGCCATTAATCAGGTTGCTATATAGTACCTTGCTGCTTCTGATAAAAAAAAAAAACAGCTCACACAGCCACAACACTCAGAAATGTCTCAGAATTCCGTTACAAAGTCACCACCCACATTCCTCCATTTCATACAACTGTACTCCTTCCCAAATGTTTGTTTAATCCACAAACCCAGTCCTCATATCTCCAGTCAGTACTGAACAGAATTAGACTAGTTTTATTTGCTCTCTTCATCTAGAATTCTAAAAGGAGATTCCTTCCATTCCTTACCTTGACCATGTAGCTCCAATATATGACTCCATTCTGCATTAGGAGTGAGAAAAAAGGTGCATTAGAATCAAAGTGACAGTGCAACTTATTCCTAAGTAAGCCCAAATAGCCCTCCAGTATAATTTAAAGCAGCTCACTCCTCTAAAATTTTCTAAATGCCCAATTGGGATCCAGATGCATAAAGACCACACATATCCATCCATGTGCACTAAAGAGAGAAACTCACCAACTTTTGACTCAGTCCACCTAAAGCTGCATCCATTTATGAGGCAGTGCTCAAACACACGGGGGGGGGGGGCTTGATGAAACCCACAAGCTCCAGCCCCAGTTCCCCCCAACTTTAGCCAAATCACTGCTCCTTATAACCTTGTAAAAAGACTAGCTACAGCCCTCACAAAAAGCTCCATTTGACCCCTCCAACTGTAGTAATATGAACACTGAACTGGAGAAAATGTAGAATTCCAAGATCAATCATATTTTATCTAGCATGCAGTGAAAAAGTTGTGGAAAATAAATCCTATATTCCCAATACTTGACTTTTATCTTCACAAACTGCTAATATTATTCCAGGCCCCAAGACTTGTATGAATTGCAGCAAACCTTCTCTGCACCCTGAGAGGAGTGCCCATTTTCTCATAATCGCCATACACACCGCTAGTATCACAAACGAGGGATTCTCTCCTCTTCACCATCTCTGAAGGACACACAGTTATCTATGCAATAGTTCCTAAATCTCAACATACACTCCACTGTGACACCCCACTCTCACAATGGAAACACTGAACCCCTCCCACTATCTTACCTTCAAAGTGGTAATTTCTTGCAGCTTGCCAATCACTGGCTTCCATTTTCTCCCAGCATGCTCCAGTGTCTGCATCTTCTACATCCTTATCTGGTGCCGTCCCACCACCCCCTCCATGCCCAGCTCCTGGCTCATTGATAAAGGAGAGGCCCCACTCATTCTGAAAGATGGCTCCCAGGTGCTGTCGCCGACTGCTGTCAGTTGGTGGGGGACTGCTTGGGGGTGGCGCCAAGACACAATTGGGGAGGCTATTAGTGGTGCGGACAGCTGAGGCGGGAACGTGGCAGGCTTTCCCTGGCTGATCCAAGTTCTCCTTCAGCTTGCTGGCATAAGAGATCTTGGGGATGATCCGGGCACTGCTGCTATCAACCGGAAAAGCAGGAAGGGGCCGGAAGAGTGACCAGGTTTCCTTCCCAGAATCCTCAGTGGCTGCAGTGGTGGGGTTCGATGTAACCGCAGGCTTCTCGCTGGCTTTGACGGCACTATCGCGTTCCGATTCGGGAGACGACGACGGGGAGGGTGGATCGGAATAGCCACGGCGCCGGTGTTGCCATCGCCCGTTGGCAATGCCCTCAGGTGCACAGTGATGGCCGTTGGTGCTGGGCCCCCACTCCTTGCGGTCTGAGGGACTGCCGCGATAGGTCTTCCGGTAGGACGCATGGAAGGGCCGGCCATGATAGAAGTGATGAGGATAGCGGCGAGGGTGGTGAGGAACTGGAGGGTCCCGCTCAGACAGTTGAAGATTGCGGATATTAAGGCTGTTGGAAGGGCTCAAGGGAACACTGGGCTCTTCAGCTATTTCAGCAGGTGCAGGATACCCATTTGACTCCCACGACCCTAGAGGAGGAGGAGGACGGTGAGGGTGAGGACAATGCCTGGATCAGTTATGCATCACAACTTATAGAACCAAAGCATTTCATAATAAGGAAATCGTGCCCTCCCTCTTTTCCCTTTGTCACCCTCCCACTATCAAAAGTGTCACTGTAAGCTCCTCCTGTCTTTTATTTTTGGCTTATGGTAAGTCTACAGGGCACCACTTTTACTGATATTACTACACCAACCCACTCCTAAATATAACCACAACAAAACATGGCATGCTGCTAGCATCTGGAGAATGCTTTGCATACTCTGGTAGGAATACAGACATGTTTTTCTCCAGCTTGGGATCAGCAGGCCATAAACAGGCAGGGAATGGAACTCCATAGCAGTACAGCATCCTAGACGCTATAGCAACTTCACCAGGGAAGTTTGCGGGGGGGGGGGGATGGGATGACCTGTGGGTAGAGACTTCCCATCAACAAGTAATTTTTTAAAACCCTAAGTGTTGCTAACCCCCACAATCCCAGATAATTGCAGATTTGCCTTGGAGGGAGGGAGGGAGGGAGGGAGGGAGGGAGGGAGATCTCCCTCATGCAGAATTATTATACTGTGTAGATACATGGCTTCTAAGATCTGAAACACCACTTCTAATGCTGTAATAGTGCACACACCCTGCATCGTGCGCTTATTCCAATCCATCTTGCAAATAAGCCCATCAAGGTTCCCAGCCTGCCAAGCGGCCAGTAGCTGGTGTATCCATGCTGCCTGCAAAGAAGGGGAAGCCTCTATTTTGTGGGCAGCATAAAAAGACTGCTAGTCTTAGTACACTATTTTTAAAAATGCTTTCTAGTAAATAGGCTGGAAGAGAAGGGGCAGGTTTCCCTTCCTCCCAACCCTGCAGAAATGACGGTGGAGAAATGGAGAGATTTGTTTTCCCCTGCCAACCGACTCAACCAGCTCTGTGGAATTCCTGGTCACCAGAACTGTTACATACTACAGTGATTTAGCTTTTAAAATATGCCTTCATATTTTCAAACTTCTCTGTGCAATAAGAAATGCTAAGAAAAGAAAAACAGATGGATCATATTCAGAACCCTGGAATTCCTAAAACCAGGAATCCTCCTTGCAAACCAGAGTCTAACCCCTCTGCCCAGAGAATACAGAGTTCTGCAGCTCTTTGGAACCTGAATACTCCATTCCATTCCTAAATGGATTATAGCCCCTCTCCAGACTGTGTTAGAAGGGAGGAAAGCATATTTAGATGTATGTCACAATTCTATCTAATAAAGAAGCAAAAGGTAACAGCCAGATATTCTTCCACACCATTTCAACAGACAAGGGACACTCAGTGAAAGGTGCTTGTAGTGTAGAATTCAAGGATCTATGTTCTAAGGATGAATGTGGCTCACCCATCACTGAGGTGCAGCCACCTCTGGAACAGAATCAGACAGACTGAATGACAAAAAAAAGGGGGGGGGGTCCTAGTTTAGTACAACACACTTTCTCTGGAGACCTGGCTTGGCCTGTAGCACAGCTCTGCTCCATCCCCTGTATGACAGAAAGAAGGCTTTTGCTCTCAGCGGTTATAGGCAAAAAGAATAGCTAGAATATGGAAGAATGTTATAAAAGGCAGTCAGCTATTAAACAAATAACTGCATAAGACATAGCACAGTGATAAACAAGAAACTGAAATCCACGGAGGGGAGTGTGGCCTAGTGAGCTTTGAATTACTAGGGAGAGAATAGGACTGTCTTTGTGAAAAGACTGTGGTTGCATACAGAGTCATGGACTGACTCTGTAGAAGGAAAACTGCAGGAAACTTCATCTGTGCATGGGAGGGGAAAAATGCTGCTCTGAAAACCTAACAAAAATTAAATTGTTGAAGCAAGCAAAACTGAGGTATGAGCAGTCCTGAGAACCTGCTTTTCCCAGGAATCTAGCAGCTTTTGGATTAAAAGGGTAAGGGATGCACACAATTTGCTGTGGTGTGCAAGAGGAAATAATCCAAATCTGTCAAAAGTTTAAGCACCCAGCATAAAATTTCCAGTGTATGAATGTGCAGAGGCCTGCATTTTTCTTAGTTCTGAGATAGGCTGCCATGACTTCTAGTATTCTTGAACCACTTGGCTGGGGGATGTTGGAAGTTGCAGCCCAACAGAGAGCACCAGGGTGGGTTAGGCTAACTCAGAATGGGCCCATCTACTTGGTTGCAATTTCTGTGAAGTTACCTGCTCGGATGCGGTTGCTGAGGTTGTGGCATTTCTCCTTCTTCCCCCCCAAGAGACGCAGCTCCTCTTCTGGGTTGCGATTCTCATCCATGCCCAGTTCCTCTTTCTGCATGGCCTCTGGCTGTTTTGGGATGGGGTCAGCAGAACAAGCAGCAGAATCTCAAGGATGCAAATGGTGCTCTGTAACACCAGGGACCACGGTCCTGCTCCAACCCTTTTTCTAGGAAAACACAGGCTTCCCAGGGACTTTCTTTCTGGGAAACAAATTACTGGCCTCCTTCTGAAAGTTTCAAGACTAAAACTCCCCCACAAAACAGTACAAAAAAACAGCTAAATGCAGATTTAGATTTTTCTAATGAAAGCTTCCAGCTCCCCTGCAGTACTCCTTAAATTCTGCACTGCTACCACAGCTTAGGAGTATGCAATCACAATCTCTAGTCCTTATACCAACACTTTTAACTCTGTTGTGTCACTTAGACACCCTAAACTAATCCTCAAGTAGAAGAGCTTATACAGACTTTCATTAAAGGTGCCTCCTATCTAATTTTTCCTCTCAATTATTTCTCTGTGTTACTACACTCTCCCCCAACCCCGTTACTCAGCACTGCCACGATCCTTGGGAATCCAGCACAAAATTCGACACTTCCCCACAATTGTAACGGAACTACCTTCCTTTCCGACAACACAACCCTGTTGCCTCGAAATAAAAGGCTGCTTTCCTCCCACTAAAGACCGTTCTTCTGCACAGCCCACCCCAATGTGAGTCCCCCCCCCCACAACCTCTGCTAGCAGCTTAGCTTCTAAGAAGTTTTCCCCCAAAACCCGCCAATCCTAACCTATTCCCTCTCCCCACTTTTTGGGGGGGCGCAAACTTTCTCGACCCGTTTCTCAGATCCTTCGGCCCACCTTGCCCCCGTCTGAGCCAATCTGGGCCCTCCTCAGAGCACAGCTAACCGCCCCCCTCCCCCCGGCCCCTCCCCCCCCCCCCGAAAAATGCGCCCAGGAACCCCGCTTCAAAAAAAAAAAATCACCCCTCCAAAGGTAGGCCCTGAACAGCGGCAACGCGTAGCCTTCGCCCTAAGGCCCAACTGCCGCCTTCGCCCCCGGCCGGCCGCCCGCCTCGAACCCACACCGCGCCCGCCTGCGCTCTAATCTCGGTCCCCCAAGCCCGCCCGGCACATTCACCCAGCCAGCCCCCGCCACGTGACCGGTTTCCCCCTTCGGCCTCCTCTAGTCATGTGACCACCAGCGCCTCCGTGACTTCCGGGGAGGCGACCGTAGCACGTGACCCATCCCAGGCACGTGATAGCCTCCTGTGTCACATGATCTCAGGGAGGGGTTTCTTTTTCTTTCTAACCCGCCGCTCGCCACCGTCTGCAGGAGTGGTTGCCATTTAGTCTCTCCCACCCACTTTCCGCAGTGCACGATTTTTATTTTGGCTGCGTTTTTTAAAATAAATTCAAATAATTCCCCCACAGGGGGTTGGGTCTAGGTTTAGCTATCCTGAAAAGTAGACTCTTTGAAATCGATGGAACTTGGATTCATGGCTAATTTGGTTCCATTGGTTTCAACTGGCCTGCGCTAATTATGGGTAAGCTTGTATCCAAGGTTATTTAGTTTTTCATATAACCCAGACTTCTCCAACCTAGTACCCTCCAGCTGTATTGGGTGTCCGTTCGCATCATTGCAACCAGTGTGGTCTTGCTGATTGGGAATCATGGGAGTTGCAGTCCCGCACACCTGGATGACATCCGGTTCCGGAATGCAGGAGTTAACCCCGAGCATGTTTACTTGATAGTGAAGCCCACTAAACTCAATGGAGACCTGTTTCTGAGTAAACATTCATATAGCCCATTAGCAGGTCAACTAAAAATGCGCATCAGCTCAATGAAGAACTTGATATTATGAGATGTTTGCATAGATGTGTTGCCACATAACTGCCAGGTTACATGTTGCATGATTATAGATAATCAAGTGCAGCTCCTGTGCCTTAGTATTAGCCGCAGAGACATCTTGCGGTTTTTCTTTTTTTGGAATCTATAGTGTGATTCATCTCAGTAACAACCCTATAAACATACATCTAGGTGCTATTGAGATAGCAGTAATTGCAAGCTTATTAAGTTCCTTGCTACTTTATTTCACTTCCCTGGGGCTAATTTTACGATGCTGTCACCATCATTAACAACTTGGAAGGTTTATAGATTAAGGACAAAAAGGCACTTGTAATCACAGTTGCTTATATTTAGAAAGATGATACATAAGCAAGAACATACTCTACATCATTGTTGCACAAGAGCAGTGTGGCTGTCAGGCACATCACCAGCATGGTCAGGATTATTAGCTCCCACCTCTTTACTGGATGAAAATGCTTTGGAGTATGCTTTATGGGGACATTTGTGCACTGGTGTAGCGGAACCCTGGTTGCACAGATTGCTGAGTCCACGGTTTGAGAGTCCAGCAGACTTCTCCCACCTGACACCTTTCAGAGGCTCCAAACCATGATCACAACCATCTCCTACTAACATTGGACGTATTGACTGCAGCTGATGGGAGCTGTAGTCCAGAACATGTGGAGGATCCCAAGTTGGGGAAAACTCATAATGTGCTTTAGTCCAAGTGTGTATCCATGTGTACAAAACAAGGTAGAAAACCACCAAGACATGGGGACAAAAGGTGTCATGCTACAAAATCATGGTTTCTTAAAATTAAAATCAAACCACACACTCATTTAACCACAGTACAGCAACCCATAGCCTCAGAATTCCATTTGTTTCTTTACAAAGTCATCTACAGAAGAAAAGATGCCAAGTGAACTTTATTCTCTATCTAGGACAGTAATGAATCATGAAGATCTTTGAAACACATACCATTTCCCTGTATGTTCTAAAATGCGGTGCCAACAGTTAGCAATTGGGCAAGGCTGGATTTGGTCACTTGGCCAAACCCTGTGAGAATAGATCCCGCATTTCCATTTCCTAAAATGTAGCACTTTCCACTCATCCTCTTCCCCAGACAATCCAAAGTATCCACCAGCGCCTTGTATTACCCTGGAGGGGAGAACTGGAGAAGACATAAATCCCGTAGGTTCTGAGAAGCCCAGAACCAGGAGGGAAGAACAGCTACACACAGCGTTTACTTCTCTCCTGGGATAGGCCATCGCCAGTAGCAAAACAGAGCGGCTGCCAAATGGCAGGGTCCACACACTGCTAAGTATAGGTACATACTTCCTCTCTAAAACCCACAGTTACTTAAGATGTACAACCCCGTGGGCTGCTGGAAGGTGACCTAATCAAGAAAAGCTGCTCCGAATATCCTAGTAGGTGTCTGTCTAGACATGGGAAATCTCTGGAAAATAGTTTCCCATCTCTCTCCAATGCCGAAAATAAGAAGCTTACTCCATTTTAAGCAGGAACCTTTATCACAATAATTTAATAGAAAAAAACACAATTTAAAATAAATTATGCAAATACAAAAAAATTACAATAATTAATGCAAGATTGCCTCCTCCAGGGAGGGGAGGAAATACAGGAAAAAAAAAAGAGGGCAGGAGAAACACACCACCTTTTCCCCAGTAAAACTACCTTCACCAGTCTGCATTTTTACAAAATGCAATGGTTCATTACAATCTCACCTTCCTCTCCCCATACCATCATTAGGAGTATCCCAACTAGTTCTGTTTAAGAGCTGGCTCAAGGGACTGTTGCAATGTCCTCATAAGATTTTGTGGATCGCGTACCATTCTTATGGAAAACTAAAGGGAAATGAAAAGCATTCTGGGCACAAAAGAGGAGGGCCAGGAGAGAGACAAGAGTTCCAAGTCTGTTTGTTGAAAGAAGGGAATAAACACAGGAGGCAAAATTCTGTACTTAAATTTTGCATGGGATTGTGGCAAGTAGGTTGACCACACATTCCATTGTCTGAGATTTGTGGGTTTGAAGCATATATATTCTGAAGTATACACTGTAATACACTGTTATACTTTATGTAATGAGGTGGTGAGAGGGAAAGAGTTCAGACTGAACCAGGATCCAGATTTCATGGCATGCACTTAAAAGAATCCATGCTGAACTGTGTTTTTGACCCAAAGCAGGGGAAATGCCAGAATCCAGCTTCTTTACTAGGATTTGAACAAACAAGAGAACTGATGTCATGGATGCTTCAGGTTAATGCTTGTGCTAGTAGGAAGGCTGACACAAAACTGTTTTTCTGGTTTAATTGAAACTGGATTTAGTCACTAGTGCTAATAGGAAATTAAGCCTAGTTCCCATTTATCCAGAAAAAGCAATTACTCAAATGGAATATGCTTTACAATTCTAGCTATTCCATTTTAAAATGACTGTTTCCATCATAAATCCAGATGGTTAAAACTGGATGAACAGAAACAAAGAGGGGTGTGTGTGGAGATTTAAAATAAAATCTATTGTGAGGTGAAGGTTGTAAGTCAAAGAATCCAGAGATTCTAAACTGGAGAGAGTTAGCATATTAAAAAAGATACACCCCTATCTAGGTATGACCTTGTACTTGACCTCTGAAAGAGAAAGTTAACAAGAACTCAATAATGCATTCCAAAATATAGACAGCAAGGTAGAAATCCAACATCAAACTGAGATGGAACATGGGATTTTGACTGGTATAGCTTGCTATTTGGTGTGAATGTTGTTCCCAGGATACTAACTTTTAGAGAGTAGTGAAGAGTCAGGTGCTATGAGATCTGGAAGAAAACTTATTCCAGGTCAAAGAAACTGTGAATAAAGGACCACAATCCAGGTTTGGGTGGCATTTTGAAGATTATGATGGGGGGAATGGAAGGTCAGGCATTTAGGATTAAGATTCAAACATTAAGAAAATGCAACATCTGGAAAGAATGTGTCAATAAAATAGCAGGCAGGACAAAGTGGAAACCGTTACTGTAAAGAGAGGTTGGGAGCCAAGGGAGGTGAATTCAAGGAACAGGAAAATGGGCAGGGAAGAAAGCCCCAAAGGAGAGAAAGGCTGGAGAGGATGTGAAATTGACAGGGAAGAGCTTGGGTGAAAAATCGAAAGGAGGAAACAAGTTCTCCTTTGGCACTGAATGGATGGAGTTGTGAGGACGCTAGCAGTGAGGCAGGATTAGTCTTTGAAAACCGCCTGGTGGCCATGGGGTCGTTCGTCGTGCATGATGTGTCGACGGACATGAATACGCCGGACACGATGCTCCCGCCCATCCTCATCGTCACCAGCACGGAGGGGGCCTCCACCCCCACCCGCAACCCCACCGGTTGCCTCCAGGAGGGCCTTGTCAGGCACTCGAGGTGTCTCGTAGATCAGGATGTTCAGGGTTTCCTCAAAGATCCGGGCCTCTGGGAACTCCACCTGCACACATGAAGGAAGCAAGGTCACATGGGGCAATGCCAATTCTGTCTGCCAGCAAAAAGAGAAACATTTAGCAAAACAGTAAGACGATTCTAGACTGGTGAGGAGAAAAGATGCTAGGAGGCACCCAAAATGGTGGCCGGAAACAAATTGAGGAAATGGTGGGAGCTCCGCCCTTAAATTACTACAAGGAGCAGGGGAGGGTTCCCGCCAAAATGCTTAGCTAGGAAAATCTTCCTGACACCAGGCCCCATGCAGCTGCAGTGCCCCTGTGTGTGATGCACAGAGACCAGGAAGCAGAACCTCGTTTGCACGGCTGTTGTTCTAAACTTCTTGGAGGATCAAAGTGCAAGCTGAGAAATTAGAAAAAACTATTAATGGCTGCTAATCATAATGCCTATATATGAGCTCCAGGATCAGTACCAGAGCTGGGGGAAAAAACTGGGAGGGTGCTGCTGTCCTCCCATCCTGCTGGTGGGCTTCCCACTGGGGCAAGCAGTGGGCCGCTGCAGGAGACAGGATGCTGCAGGGGGTGAGCTTTGTCTGGCCTAGCACATCTCTGGGCTTAAGCAGCACCTGACCAAGAGGTTCACTGGGTCCTCCTGTGTGGGAACTAGGAGCAACAGTGTCCTTGTTAGGAGAGTGACCAGTGTATATCCTGTTTGTTGTTGCATTCTAGTTGGGCAGAAAAGCCTTATCAACCACAGCCGAACTGTGCAATGAGCCACAAAATCAAACAAAGGGGCCACTGAAGCAGTGGGTCTCACAAAATACCAAACAGTTGCAAAGGATATCTGTGAGCTGGAATCTTTATTGTCAGGCAACACTGGTCTATGTTCACTTGCAGTTTCTTCCTGCTCCTCCATTGCAAATGAAGAAGCGGGAATCTGGATAATGTCATCTATTGCCATATATGTCCCCACTGGAACTGGAAGCCACTTGGGGAATTTATCTGGGCTGAAAAGCAAAGTGTGATGACAATGATAGCAGCCCACTGAAGTTGATTTTAACATAATGAGCCAACACAGATAGATGTTTTCTTCCATACAGTGTGGTATGAGTCAAGTATGTCACATGGAGATGGGAAGAGACCTGTTCTCCCCTGCAGAGGAAGGCAGAATGTGCTCCAACGGAGCAAAGCTCAGGGAGCCAAGGTTCCATTTGGATGCCAGGAAGCACTTCCTGACAGTCAGGACCCCGAGGGTGTGGAATGGGCTTCCACGAGAGGTCGTTGAGGCCCCATCAGTGTGGGTGTTCAAGGACAGACTGGAAGTCCACATGGTGGGCATGTCATGAGCGGAGCCGGCTGGTGCCGGACATCAGACTAGATGGCCCGGGAGGCCCCTTCTGACTTGCTCTGTTTCTATGTTTCTAAGTATAAAGGGAGAGAGATGGGATATAATCTCAGAGGCTGTACCAACTTGAAACTGAGGATTGTTCCCATTAAGGCAGTACACACACCAACACACAGTATCTGCATGGAACACTGTTGACCCTTCCCAAAGGCATGACTACAAACCAGAAGTGGCTTGTTTAGCATGTCATCCAAACCTGAATCCTGGCTTGTTGCTCCCAAACTTGTTTTTTTCAATTCTGGTTTCAAGAAGCAGAAAGCCAGAAGCCCAGGTTTAGATGACACACTAAACAAAGTATTTCTAGCTTGTGCGGCTGGTTGCCTTCGTAGGAGCCAAATGAGAGTCCAAGTGCTGCATGCAGCAAGACCCACTTCAGTCACGGTAAGCCAGGATGTGCTAGAATCCCGGTTTACAATTCTGTGTAAACAGGCGAGAGTGCATCCAGACATGGCAGGCTTCCACCTGGGTGCAGCGGACTGCCCATGAGTTACCTTGGTCTGCTTCTTCTCGGTGGCATAGACAATGGAGGTGCAGCAGACTTCGGCTATCTTGCGGCCTTGCCCATAAAAGGACCAGCAGCAGATCTCATCCCCAAGGACATCCTTGATGAAGAGCACCCGCCCATTGAACCGCAGAGCTAGTTTGTCAAACAGTTCAATATTCTTCAGTAAGTTGTCATCAGAGTTACTGGAGTGGGAAGGGAGGAAGGAAGAAAACCGATGGTGTAAGGAGGTGGACAAATTTGCTTGGGGCAAATCTGGAAGATGTGGATGAAGATACAATACAGAGCTACACCCGATTCCAGCAGCTGGGTGATGTATCTTACCTCGTATAGGAATACTTGTTATTACTTCTGTTATGCAGCAATTTCACCACAGGCTAAAAAAGAATGGAGAGATTGATGATTGATAGTACTATGGAATGCTAGAAAAAGTGAGACTGTTACTAGTCTCCCCCATTACAAGTGCCATTTTTTAAGCTTCCTTGAGACAAACTGCCAGTCACTTATAACCATTTGTATTTTTTAACTCCCTGAGCTGTGGTGATTTCATTTCTATTACATTTCTCTGTCACCCAATAGCCAAAATTCTCTGGGCAATTTACAGAAATGCATGGAACACTCACAAACATTCCAGCTTTTGCACTGGGTACCCACCATGCAGAAGGTGCTCAAGTTGATGCCCACACGGTGGCCATAACATGTGGTGAGCAATTCATGTGCACAGTTGCTTGTCAGCTGCCACGGTACACTTTGTCACTACACATTTACAAATCATGCCTGTGAGTGACAGAGAAAGCCAGACTGAGATAGCTAATTTGTGCAACTTGGCTCCTCGTTACAGAATATAAATCAGGCAGCTGTTCTGAAAAAAGCTTGGGGAAAAACTTCACATGTGGGTTTCGGTATGAGAGTCATTGTGCTGCTAGTTAGAAATGAGTCGGTGCATTAAGGAAACACATTTATCTCTCAGATAATGGGTGGAGGTTCTAGTCCAGGCTGAGATGGATCCTAATAGCCTTCCCCACTGTGGCATCTTTCAGATATTTTAGATTAAAACTCCCATCAGCCCCAGTCAGCATGACCAATGGTCAGGAATGCTGGGAGCTAGAATCAAAACATATGGAGAACATTAAATTGGAGGAGGTTCATTCATTCATTCATTTATATTTATTAAAAGCTTTTGCATGCTGTCCTATTATGCAAGATCTCAGGATGGAGGTTCACTAGGTTGAGTTGTAACCTAGTGAACTTGGACTGTATAAATATAAATTGGGCAAGTAAGTGCCTGTCTTGCAGACTGTGCTCATGCATCCAGCCTCTGGCCCTAGTTGTTCAACAGGCGACTGCACCAAGCCATCTAACATTGCTGCCTCAGGGAATCTGACAACTTCTTTACCTTGCAGCAGCTGGAGATGATCTGCTGCTCCTCCTTGGGAGATGTCACCATGGGGATGTGGCAGAGGGGATCAAAGGCTTCGCTCTTTTGCTGGGCAGGAAAAACATGAGATGTACATATTACAGTCCTATTATATGCCCCAGGATCTGCCATGTTATGCTATCTGGTTCTCCTGTAGCAGCAATACCGGGGTTATTACCATGCAGTCTGCACCTGGAAACTCTGCATTGTTTATTATTATTATTATTATTATTATTATTATTATTATTATTATTATTACATTTCTATGCCGCCCCTTGCCGAAACCTCGGGGCGGCTTACAACATGATAAAATACATTGAAATACAATAGTACATAATAAATTACCATTAAATATAAAAATACAAAAAATACATTGATTTACAAATACAAAATTAAAATTATCAGTATAAAATAAAAATATAGGAGGAGAAAGAGAAGGAAGAAGAAGTTGCCCAGGCCAGATCATATGTTTTAACAATTGAAATGATGTTTAAATAAAAAGGTCTTTACCTGGCGCCGAAAAACCAGTAACGACGGTGCCAGGCGTTAAATAATTCAGTTAATAATTCAGTTTAGGGATTAAATAATTCAGGATAAACTGAACAACAAACCAGGGGTTAACTCTGGGTTGCTTAATCCCTAAACAACCCAGGGTTTCTTGGTTTGGACGTTATAACAACAACCCAGGAACAGATGGGATGTTCTGAGATGTTCATTGAAAGTAGAAGAAACATGGACATGAAAAGCAGTGTGCTCACTCCTTGCTGCACAGCCAAAACTAACTATGGGTTGAACAACCCATGGTTAACCATTATGTGCAAACTGAATACTGAATATATTTCTGTGTTGCCTTTCTGCTAGTGTACATAAGGCAGTTTACACTCTAAAATAAATAGCATACAATCTGACAGAAGCAGTATGAAATGGGGAACAATGAGGAGTGAAGAGATATATAAGCAAATTTAGGAACCAGTTATTACATGTTATATCATTCTTAAAACTACCAGATGGAACAGTTGATTCAGAGAGGGAAAGACCAAACAGTCATAGGTCCAACCCTTGCTGTCTTACCTCTCCTCAGGAACATCAGTTCCTTCAAACAGAGGAGTCTCCATGTCTCCAGTTCCTCAGTAGGAATTGACTCACCTGTAGGGCAAGTTGACAGTCTTCAACCAAGCCTTGAATCAGGTAGTAGCGGGCCTCAGACAACACTTCCTCCAGCTCCCGCTGGGATTCAGGGAGAGAAACAGAGCCATCGCGCAAGTAGTTCAGGATGGTTCCAAAATGGCGCCCACTCCTGTCAATCAAGATCCAACCTGAACATAAAACAAGATGTACAACTATTCAGTTTTGCTTTTCCCTAACTTGACTATTCATAGACTCTATAGCTATATAAAAATAGAAAATTGTCAGTAACATTGAATCTTATATAAGAAATATATAATGTATGTATAAGTGAATGTGAAATGTAATCCTTCATTTCAATGATTCAGAGAAGTAATTGTTTTATTAATTAATGTATATAATATGTATTGTACTGTGCTTTCTCTATGATAAGCAAAATCTTCAGGATGGTTGTAACAACAACTATAGATATAAAATGTAGATCCAACCTGGAAAGGCAGAAATTATTTGTTGTTCCTGAACAAATGCTCTTGTAGGGGATGGAAGCAGTGGTAGGAAGTGTCTTTTAAATCAAACATTAAAAATGGCCTAGTCTGGAGAAAACACACATGGTATAAAGGGGAATTTTACAACTTGTATAATAATGAAGTCAAAACAGCTAAGATCTTAGGTAAAGTAGTTAAAGATATATTTTGTCTCAACAATAAAATCTAAGAATCTTAATTAAAATAGATCCTTTTATGTCATAGAACAATCTCAAAGCTGTGTCAAAGAAAGATTAAAATGATTTGTTCCTGATTTACTCTAAGTAAAACAACTTCCTGATCTCCCACCTTATTAATTCATTAAAATGTTTGCCTTCTTCTCTCCACCCACCACTTCACATCAGCCTGAAGGAAAATCAGTTATAAAACAATCAGATGCAGACAGAGCGAGCAGATAAGAACAAAGACTTGCAAGCAGCTGAAGTTAAGTGCAGCTGAAGGCTTGCCAGATTTTTAAAAAAAGTATTCCGATGGCACTGGAACTAGACAGGGCTATCAAGCAAGAGCCAACTGGATCCCCAAGGGCAGGGTGTGCCATAGCCGAGTGCTGCTACACCAGCAAAGGCTCTTGCATGCTTTCCTGCTAACCATTTTGCAGATGGCAATATGGCCCCTCTACAGATGTTCTGTGTATACAGGCAGGATCATACTGAAAGAGCTGCTGATTTAAATCACAAGCTGTTCAGGGCTCTGGGAAAAAAGTAACAGCCAACACTAACCAGATTTATATTGCAAGCTCTGTGGGGCAGGGACCAAATATCCTTTTAAAAAGGATTAGTTTTGCTTCTGCTTCTCTGAACAGGACCATACTCATAGATAGTAAACCACAAATGATAAAGTGCCAGACCAGGAAGTAAAAACTTCTTGTAAATCTTCCAGCAGCAAAGGGATGATCCCTTTCACCCCAGTTCCTGGCCAGAGGATTTGGAAGGGTATCCTGCACTCTCCCTTTTTAGAAGAACTACACTGAAATAACTGGCTGCTCTTTCAGCCACTGCTGAAAATATCCTATTTCTTATTTCTGTCCTGCCTATTCTTCATCTTGCAAGGAACCCAAGGCAGTTTTCAGAATCCCCCTCTCTATTTTAGCCTCACAGCAATCCTGTAAGGTAGGTTAGGTGGAGAGTTACTGACTGACCCAAAGTCATCTTGTGAGCTTTGTGGCCAAGTGGGCACTAGAATCTGGGTTTCCTGAATCCCAGTCCAATGCTCCAGCCACTATATCACAATGGCTCTTTTAAGGTTATTTATCAAATATCTGATATTTCTGTATCATCTTTTCTTAGCATTTTAACTGTTCCACAGGTTTCCCAAAATGTCTTCAAAAACCACAGAAGAACATGAAACAAGTCCATTAAAAAAATACAATCCATTCAGATACCTCCCTGGGAGGGGGGTGGGGGGGAAGGCCAACTCGATAGTGCAGTGAGGATGTCTCTATGGCCTGAATCTTAAAACTTTTTTTTTTAATTGCTTAATCAACTTTCCTTTGGGAAAGGGTTTTGCAATTGAGCCTCTACAACTGGAAAGGTCCCATTCAATAACTTCATAGATAGTCTTGGTAGGCTAGAACTCACAAGTGGGGCATCACCTGCAAATGTTAATTAACATTAAATATAACAAATATTTACACAGAGCCACAGAGAAATGGTAAAGTGTCACCTATGCTACAGAAACAAAACTGAGAAGGATAGATTTGTTTCTTCCTCCACCTAGTTCTCAAATATTGCCTTCAACCTGTCCAAAGTGCTCTTCTGCATCTATGGGGACTAGAAAATGGTTTTATCTCTTTCAAAGATGTGAAAGTCAGATTTCTCAGTAGTTCACATCCAGCTCCTTGAGAAGCAATAAATATTCACAAATATAAGCTGTGTCATGCAAAAAAAATCAACCACCGGGTTATCAGGATGGCAGGAGACACCAAGACACTTCAGCATGTACCTTCACTATCCGTCAGCACCTCCATCCTGCCGCTGAACATAGCCTTGAGCATCGTGTCTTGCTTGGTAAGGGTTTGCACTGTGGTGTAATGCAGGGACCCTCCCACATTCAGCTTGACATACTTGCTGCTGGGGTTCAGGGGTTTGAGATCAAAGGTCACACCGGCAACTGCTCCCCCGCCATCCCGTTGCTGTTGCGTTAGGACTAGTGGAGCACAATTCTCCAGGGGTGGGACTTGATCTGCTGTTGCCTCAGCTGACATCACCACCTATGGAGCAGAGATGGAAGAAAGAGAAATGGAAACAGAGATCTTCCAGCACCAACAAGGGAGGCTTATACTAGGTCACTTAATTTTTTAGTTACAGTTATGTCTTAAAAGAAACAATTTATTTGTTTCTTGAAGAGAAAAAACACTATGAAAGCCTTCTGTGTGCTTTGGACGTGTTCAACTAGAACTCCTACCCTACCGCATCATGCCATTAGCTATGCTGGCTGGGAATAATGAGAACTGTCATCCTACACATCTGGACAGCACCAGGCTGGGGAAGACTCCATGGCCCTGTTCATTTCACTTGCCTCATCCCTGTTATTTAACTCACGGGCTATTCAATGCCACTTAAACCTATCTTGGGTTTGCTCTCTAGAGTAGTTGCATGTCCTCTGCCTTCCGGTGGGTATATTTCAGCCTCATTTATCTATTTACAACATGCATATGTTGCTCCACATCTAGACAGGTTTTGAAGAGATTAATAATAAAAAGGTAAAAGAACAGAACACAATATTAAAACAGAATATCAAGAAAAACAGTGGCTGGTCAAATAAAGAACGCACCCCAAATCCTTTGTTTTCTTTTTTTCTTTTTACTGGAACAAGACCCACCAACCAGAACCAGATGCAAAATATCTGATGATGGACATGTGCTAGGAATTAAAGGACAAGATGCTGCTAAGCACATGAGCATCCCAAGAATCTGAGAGTGGTAACAGAACTGAATTCACAAGTTCTTTCAAACAAAATTCCACTCCTTGTATTTCCTGCAAGAGTTATTTCGCAACAGCCTATTAGGAGTGTTTTTCTTTCTATATTTCTTTATTTGAGGTAGTGGAAGGTGAGATCTGTACTGATCTAATGCATATCCCCCAGAATTTTACCAGTAGATTCACACCCACTGCCTGCCCAGCCCTGCTGTCCAGCACGCACACTTGGCACTGCTAGGAGGAAGCCATAGATTTGCACTAATCTTTGTGCCACCTGGCCTTTGCCCCCAACAAACCTGCCTCAGGTTATTTCCTCTTGTTGCTCACCCCACCCTTGTCACCCCACAGCCCATCCCTTGTGTCTCTACCACACTGGATTCCCAATGATGTTTCCTTAGCGTCTCTTTACCACCTTCAACCTATAGTTATTCATCAACAGATTCATCCTTACTTACAGCCTTGTTTGGGGATGCTTTGGGGACTGGAAAACACAACACAAACACACAAAGTAAAAAGATAAAGTGATGAAATCAGCCTGCCATTCCTTGGAATGCCGCACCTCCCTGGCTTCTCTTTCTCTTCCTCCTCCGTCTGGATCCCACCAGCTTGTCCCTTCCCTTCCCACTCCCCATCCCTATATTTCAGCGCCTCCCACCCCACCCCGGTTGCCCTCCACATTTGTTCGTCTGCCACTCCCATCATCCCCAGCCAGGATGGGGTGATGGTCGTTGCAGTCCAACGCACCCAGAGGCAAGGAAAGCTATTCTATGAATTCGGGGCTTCCTCCTCACTGCCCTTTGCCCCTCGCCCACCCACCAGGTCCACTCACCTCCCCCAAGGGAACAGGGTGGGCTTAGCCCAGGCCCCTCCCCTTCAGCGCTGCCCTCACTCAAAAGCGCAGCGACCGGCCAAGACGTCCAAACCCTAGAAGAAGCAAGAGCACAACTGCGCATGCACCTCAGTCCTCCGATCTGTCTCTTTCGCCAGACTATAGCACAGTAAGCCTCCACATCCGGGTACTCGCTAGCGTCAACTAACGTAGGGCTGGTCAGCTCTTCCCCCGAGGGCGGGCATAAATCTGCGCCTGCGCAGGAAATGGATGCCGCTTCTACCGTAAGATACCAGACGAGTGGTGGAGGTTTCAAAGTTGCGCATGCGCACTAGGCAGCAATTCGAGCCGCGTCGAGTACAAGGAGCAGTTGGACCGCAGCCGATCCGCGGTTGAGCCTGTTAGGCGCTCCTTCTGGGCTCGTTCTGAGGTATCAAGCAGGCCTCGAACGTGGCCTCCGTGGAGCCGACTGCCTCATGGCCCCTTCATAGCTGCCCAGTGCCTGCCTGCTGCAATTTAGGCGCCCCCTTTCAGAGGAGTGAAGAGCTCGCCCTGCAAGTTGTAGCTGCGGACCCAGGAGGATTCTGCATCAGGGAACGTGGCAGCAGCAATTTGGCAACGTCTGTGTTTTGTTTATTTAATTTCAGTGCCGCCCAATAACTGAAGCTCTCTGGAGGTTTACAGCAGCACATAAAATATAATTTAAAATACATCGTTCAAACACAGCGTTAAAAGGTTATATAAAGACGAAAACAAGTTAAAATGCATATTAAAAATTACAATAACTTGTATGAATTAACCAGACAAACTGTATAAGTAGCTAACAAAGCCCAAGTAAGCTAAATGCTCTGAGGCAGAGGGCAGTCTTAATCCTTAAAAAGGATATTAAAGTTGATACCAGGTAGGCCTCAGTGGAGAAGTAATTCCATAAGTGGGTGCCCACCACTGGCAAAGCTGTTGTACAAGCATGTCCTGAGGCAGACTGATTTAGGCTGGAAGGTAAATTGTGTCTATTTCAGTTTTCCCCAAATTGGTACCCTCCGGATAGTTGCACTGCAGTTCCCATCATTTGCAGCAAGCAAGGCCAGTTTTAGTTACCACATGGGACATGGAACCTGGTTGGGGAAGGTTGGTGTGGTTACTGGCTTTGAACATGCCAGCTTAGCCTGGAGGTTTTAGAAAGACTTCATTCCAGGAGTGGTATTGGACATTAGAAAAGAAGTATCACTCAGGGAGGAGCAAGAGATGCCTTTTTTATTTTTTTTGGGTGGGGAAGCATCACTAGAAAAAGCCTACAGTTGTGCTTACATTTTGGTGTTTTACTTTGTAGGTATACAGTATATCACAGAAGTGAGTACACCCCTCACATTTTCTAAGTATTTTGTTATACCTTTTCATGTGACAACCCTGAAGAAATGACACTTTGCTACAATGTAGTGAGTATACAGCTTGTATACCAGTGTAAATTTGCTGTCCCCTCAAAATAACTCAACACACAGCCATTAATGTCTAAACCATTGGCAACAAAAGTGAGTACCCCCCAAGTGAAACTGTCCAAATTGGGCCCAAAGTGTCAATATTTTGTGTGGCCACCATTATTTCCAGCACTGCCTTAACCCTCTTGGGCATGGAATTCACCAGAGCTTCACAGGTTGCCACTGGAGTCCTCTTCCACTCCTCCATGATGACATCACGGAGCTGGTGGATGTTAGAGACCTTGCGCTCCTCCACCTTCCATTTCAGGATGCCCCACAGATGCTCGATAGGGTTTAGGTCTGGAGACATGCTTGGCCAGTCCATCACCTTTACCCCCAGCTTCTTTAGCAAGACAGTGGTCATCTTGGAGGTGTGTTTGGGGTCGTTACCATGTTGGAATACTGCCCTGTGGCCCAGTCTCTAAAGGGAGGGGATCATGCTCTGCTTCAGTATGTCACAGTACATGTTGGCATTCATGGTTCCCTCAATGAACTGTAGCTCCCCAGTGCCGGCAGCACTCATGCAGCCCCAGACCATGACATTCCCACCACCATGCTTGACTGTAGGCAAGACACACTTGTCTTCGTACTCCTCACCTGGTTGTCGCCACACACACTTGACACCATCTGAACCAAATAAGTTTATCTTGGTCTCATCAGACCACAGGGCATGGTTCCACTAATCCATGTCCTTAGTTTGTCCTTAGTTGTCTTTAGCAAACTGTTTGCGGGCTTTCTTGTGCATCATCTTTAGAAGAGGCTTCCTTTTGAGACGACAGCCCTGCAGACCAATTTGATGCAGTGTGTGGCGTATGGTCTGAGCACTGACAGGCTGACCCACCACTCCTTCAACCTCTGCAGCAGTGCTGGCAGCACTCATACGTCTATTTCTCAAAGCCAGCCTCTGGATATGACGCTGAGCACGTGCACTCAGCTTCTTTGGTCGACCATGGCGAGGCCTGTTCTGAGTGGAACCTGTCCTATTAAAACAGCTGTATGGTCTTGGCCACCGTGCTGCAGCTCAGTTTCAGGGTCTTGGCAATCTTCTTATAGCCTAGGCCGTCTTTATGTAGAGCAACAATTCTTTTTTTCAGATCCTCAGAGTTCTTTGCCATGAGGTGCCATGTTGAACTTCCAGTGACCAGTATGAGAGTGATAACACCAAATTTAACACACCTGCTCCCCATTCACACCTGAGACCTTGTAACACTAATGAGTCACATGACACCAGGGAGGGATAATGGCTAATAATGCCCAATTTGGACAGTTTCACTTAGGGGTGTACTCACTTTTGTTGCCAGCGGTTTAGATTAATGGCTGTGTGTTATTTTGAGGGGACAGCAAATTTACACTGTTATACAAGCTGTATACTCACTACTTTACATTGTAGCAAAGTGTCATTTCTTCAGGACTGTCACATGAAAAGATATAAAATATTTACAAAATGTGAGGGGTGTACTCACTTCTGTGATATACTGTAGATATGAATAGAGAAATGACTATGGCAATTTCAATAGAAATATCACTTTAGTGGGGAAGACTGTAACTGGCTAGCACATGCTCTTGTTTAGTCCTTTTTGTTTAATTCAGAAAAAAGGATGCCTTCAAGTAGAGGATTGTCCTTGACAGCTCTTCTGTAAGGATGGGCACATCACCACCTTACTTTGCTTGGAAAGTAGCACTGTTGGGTCTATGCAGGAGTCCCACAGACTAGGTTGTAGAATGAATAATAGAGACCTTGTGGTTGGACTGAAAGGTGTTAATCTCTGGGAAGCAGAAAGGGGAAGGGAATGCCAGAAATGAGGATGGCTTTAGCTACTGCTAACTCTGGGAACTCTCTCCATGCCTGCTTGAGTTTCAAGCTAGAAGAAAGGTGAGATATGCATTAAATAAAGCCATTAAAGTGCATCTGGTTAAATTGGGATGTAATTACACATGCACACAATTAAGGCAAATAGTCTCTGTTCCAGGGTAGACAGAACTTCTTATCCTGGGTTTATTAACTATTTATCACTACTCATTTGAAACATCCTTAAGCAGTTTATAAAAGAATGAACAAACAACCCTCCCACCCCTGCACACTATACTATCCTGAGGCTGGTATAAAGGAAGCTCACAGCTGGAAAGAAGCCAGGGCAAACAGATGTTTTCAGAGTTGAGTCTGACATACTTAAGAGAGGAGCTCATTCTACAGGGCAGGGCAGGCACCACTGCAAGGAAAGTCTATTTCCATGTCCACAGTGTAATAATCTCCCCACCTGAATATAATCACACATAGTATCGGAGAGATAGGCCTTGAGGTAACAACTATTACATACATAAAACTCTGGCATGCTCATCTCCTTTATCTTTAAACTGTTAAATCCTTACTTCCGGTTTCACCGATTTCCCCATTTCCTAGTTCCAGGCTGTCACAACTGTTTCCAGATGGCTGCCATTTTATTTTAGCTGAGTGAGGACATCAATGGCAATTGCTAGAGATGAGGGGATTGAGAGGGGATTCTCAGTTGAGCATTATAACTAATGTAGTCCAAAAGCCATCTGAAGGCCCACAGGGTCACGATGGGTCGGATGCAACTAGCAACAAATCTGTATAGATGCAGACATTAAATATATACATAAAATAAAAAATGGCACAAAAGTCCAATCATTATTTTAAAAAATCAAGGGTGGGAGAGTAGTTTTTCAGAGCCAATCCAGTTACTGCAGGCTTCTAAGATATTCAAAGATATTTGCCTAGAATAGGAGAGAAAGAAGAGAGCAAAATTACAAACTCATAGCTCTTTTCATACTAGGAAAGCACACTAAAATCACTTTGTGTACACATACCCTGCTGTTGACGTAACAAAACAGCCTACAGCTCTCCTTTCTGAACCTTGTCTCACCTCTGCTGCTATAAAACGAGTCATCCGGCATGTTAGCAGCAGGCTTCTAGCCAGCCCTTTGCCTATGGCAAGAGAACAGCTTTCATGGTCAGCCTCTGTACTGGCTGCCTCTGGATGGTCAGTGCAACATCTTCCAGAAGGCTGACTGGGACAAACTGGCATTTGGCTCCACTCCTCCCAAACTGTCCATCAACACCTATTTTTTTCTCAATTTATATCCTGCCTGCATTTTCCTTCAAGGGGCTCAAGGCAGCTTACATCATTCTCCTCCTCCATCTTATCCCCACAACAACAACCCTGTGAGTCAGATTGGGCTGAGAGTCTGTGACCGGCCCAAAGTCACCCAGTTGGCTCCATGGCTGAGCGGGGACTAGAACCCAGGTCGTCTGAGTCCCAGTCCCATGCTTTTAACCACTACACCACACTGGCTCTATTCCAAGTAGCTGCACCCAAGGGCTGCTCACACTCCATTGGCCTGGCTGGAACCAGTTGCAATTTGGCTTATCCCTCCTAGAATAATTTCCTGTAGTGAGCATTCCATCTGGTCACTGACTTGAATTCAGAGTTAAGTCATGCCTAGAGAAAACCCACTGGAATCGATATGACAAGTCAGTCATAGGAACTAAAGAGGCATGCTAAGTCAGACCAGAGCTAGCTAAGCCAACAGCCTGTTCCCACAGTAGCCGGTTGGATGTCAACAGGAAATTCACAAGTGGGACAAGAAGTAGCAGCCTTCTCCTGCTGCTCCTAAGCATACTGCCTCAGCTACTGGGGGTAATGCTTAGCTGCTATGACTAGTTGCCATTAAGAACCACCTCCATGAATTTCTCTAACACCCTTCTAAAGACATCTCTAAGTTGGTGCTGTCACTGCATCTTGTGATATTCTGACTGACTTAAGTCTTACTGGTTTCAGTGGGTATGGTTTAAGCAGGCCTAAATCTGAATCTAACTCATTAGGTAAAAGCATGAGGAGTACTTGAATTTGCTTCTCTCTTCCATTCCTGTATATGATGTCTTAGATTGTAAGCCAGAGCTACAAAAACAAAAGCTGCCTTGAGTGTTTGGCAGAAATGCAAAATGTTTTAAATACATAAATAATATTGGCTCTGGTCATCTGCAAGAGCTGACCTTGTTAGGCACTAGACGTACCACCTAATGACTGCTGAAGTATGTGTGGACAGACAAACTATGAATTTTGTGGACTGCTTTACTAGACTAGGAGCGCAACATTTTTGACACACACATCCTTGTTTGGAATTATAGCTGCCAGCAGTTAGGGAAGCATAATTTCCCCTAAGGAGCTAATTTGAAGTCTATTAATCATCTATGATCTCTTCAATTGGAGAATAGCCCTAATTTTGATATTTTTTGGTTGAGTTGTATTTTTAAAGCCTGATGTTTGCTGAGATGCTATGGACACACAGCGGGCTGGAAAGGGTCATCCACCCCATCCTGACCCCTCCTCAGTTGACCCTTGGCAGAGGTTAGGAGTGTTCTCCTCAACCCCAATAAGATTTATCGTACCAACAAAGCAAAAATTCCACTCTGCCTAGAGAGAAGCACATAGGACTACAGGCTTCCTGGTGGGGCTAGATGAGAAGAGCCTTCTGTCTGGGTTTTCCAGTAGAACCATGACATTAGATGAAAGCAGGCGCGTGATAGGTGAATACAAGCACATGCACACCACCCCCATAATACAATAATTATTGGTCTACATTGTGTATATTATTTTTCAAAGCTAGAGTGGAGTAGTAATCTTTCCAGCTACTTCTATCCAGATCCTGTTGATTCTGCTTCTTTCTCTACCATGTCCTTTTTCAGATTCAGAACAGTGAATGGACTAGTCCAAAGGTGAGAACATTTCACCTGTCAGAACTAGACTAGGAAAAGCAGAGGCAAGGCAAAGACACTGGGTGGGTACACATCCTGGTGAAAGCCATTGGAATCAACTGTTAACTTTCAGAGTTCATAAACACTCCCTGAGAATACAGCAATAAAAACCTGGTACTTAAACAATGAGTCTTGTGGCACCTGAAAGTTAGTCACTCTGTCATCCTATTGGTAAACATGACTGATTTCCTTTGGATCCAACCCAATGTATACAAGACTATATTGGCCATGTAGCGAATCATGGCAACAATTAAACCTGGCATGCCGATCCACGATATATGTGAGCAGCATCTTGGAGCAGGAAGATTGTTCCCCATCCCCTTTCATACAAATGGGTAGACAAACCAGGGAGCTGCATTTGAATATTACTTTCTTAATGACCTGGGTTGCACATCATGGCGACACTTGTGTTACTTAATCCAGTTGGTGTAGGTGTAGATGTAGACCACCCCTGTTAAGTTAACCCTGAGTTGTTCAACCCATAAACAACTCAGAGTATTCATTTCAGACATTACACTAACCATTTATAAATAGGGCATTCATAGATTATTTAAACTGGAAGTTACTTGCATGCAGTGCACATCCCAGAAAACTGTAGCCCAGTTGACTTACATTTATCATTGTAATATCCAAGCCAACCCAGGATGTTCAAATTCAAAACTATAGTTAACTGAACCCAAACAAACCACAATTTGCAAGGCTATTTCATCTCTTCCTTTAAAGCAGACTTTCAATTCTGGTTTGTTTAGGAGCAACTGATCCTAGTTCAGAATTAACAAGAACATAAATTTGCAGATCATGGTTTATCTGCTCAAGGAAAGCAGAACCAGGTGGCCTGTGTGCTTTAACACACTATTCATACACCTTATGGTTTAATAAGGCAAAGTCCTTTGCTTGTAGTAATGGGAATGTGGGGATTGTTCACATGGTTTTGCATAGAATTATCACAGACTACAGCACAACCATGCATTTCCTTGCCTGGTTGAGCTGGATGGTGTAGAATTGGTGACCTCCAACAGCAGGGGGCTGGTCCTTTCCAGTGCTACTGTTTTGTGATGAGGGACGCTGTCTGGGTGAATGAATGGTTTGGAAGAAGAGACACAGATTGCTCTGTCCCTCTTCCACCAGGCCACTTGTGCTGGCTGTGAGAGAAGACTAGCCCTTTCCTTCACTGGGAAAGGCAGTAGACAGGTAGACAAGGACAAAGAGATCCATCCCCTGTCTGTCAGCCCACTTGGTAGAAGCCGGGGTTGTTGTTTTTATTGGTTTGTGCTAAGAGCTAGTTTGTTCCAAGCTACTAACTTTTCTGGCCTTGTGTATAAGGCTGGTGTAGCTCTTGCACTACTTAATTTTCTTGCCCACCACTAGTACAAAGGTTAAAAAAATCATTGTTAACATTTCATACATCTAGTGTAGTTGTGGGTGATTTGATTTTGGTCTACACTTCCCATCAGTCCCAGCCAGCATACCTAATGGTGAAGGGTGGTGGCACTTGCAAGCCCAAACATATGGAGAGCCACAAGTTGCTTATCTCTCATCCAGTGGAACAGGGTCTCCTTTATGAAAGGCTTATGCCATAATAATTTCCTAGCCTTTAAGCCACCACCCTATTTGTCTGTTTCTGCTACAGATGAACACCAGCTATCCTAGAAATTAGGATTCTTTGAGTTGTACTTACAAGATGGAATAAGTGTTCATGCTTTGGTATACTGTATACCCATTTTAAAAGAAAGAAAAAATGTACCTCCTCACCCCTCTGCAGGAGTGGATAATGCATGGGTGTCCAGCTATTGTTCAGCTC